>NC_139219.1:35399236-35596572 GCF_055691185.1 Crinia signifera
GCGATGCGACTTGATCATAGCCGATTTGGGCTTATTCCTATGTTAAATGACCCCCCAGACCCGATTTTTAATTGTACACCCGCTCTGATGGGTGATTACTATGTAAAATACCCCCCCATTGTTAACGCCACCCCCACTCTCAACGCCAACCCGAAGCGTGGCCAGCGCAGCGAGCCTGCGAGGAGCGGCGGTACGTGTCCTCCGACCTTTTCATACCCCCACTATCCACGTCGGCGTGGAGTTGACTTTAGATAGTGTGGTGAGCGCAACGAGCCACCGTGCCCAAAGCGTGGCGAGCGCAGCGAGCCCCGCGTCCCCTAGCGGGGCCTGTACAATTAAAAATCGGGTCGCATCGCATGCGATGCGACCCGATTTTTGATTGTACAATGGGACCCGATGGAAATCTTGGGCGCCCAGATAATACACAAGTACCAAATGTTCTTAGTGCTCCTTGGGCCTAATTCAGGTTGGTTTGCAGAGTTACATTAGAAATCTAAACTGCAGTGTAAAAATAAAGCAGTGTGTATTTACCCTGCACAGAAACAAAAAACTCACCCAAATGTAGCTCTCTCTGCACATGTTACATCTGCCCCACCTGCAGTGCACATGGTTTTGTCCATTAAAGAAGGAGTTTGCTCTTGCAAACCAACCTGAATCACCCCCATTGTGTATATTGCTGAGTCCATAGACATGTGTATGTACAGGGGACTAACTCTAGGAGGCAATGGAGTCATCTGCCGCCGGGTTCCTGCTCCTGAGGGGGCACCTCTCCTCCCTGGCGAGTTTGAATCAGTTAATTGAAAGCCATCTATATCACTTCTGTGGCTGACTCCCCCTGCTGGCAGAACAATATACTGTACGTCACACTCTCTTTATTCGAAAGTGCTAGTGTCACACCCTGTAGTAGAACCTGTCCACTAGAAGCAGATACCTTACTGATAGAGATATTTGCTCCTGCATAGAAAGCATACAAATTCTAGCTACATGAAGTTATTACACTACATAACTCAGAATGGGCATGCTCCAATATATATCTTGCAATTGAGATGAACTTTCGCCACTGTGCATATTATCTACCTTTTTTTTTTCTTAAAAAAGCAAGTGACATGCGACCCAGCTGCAGTATTTACAAAAGCCGGCGGTCCGTGGCTCATGTCATTCATTAACTAGCACAGAACGTGCAGCTGACACTGAATTAGTAGTTCAATAGCCAGGATTGCTAAAGGTTCTCTTCTTTCCAATGTAATTGAACACAGTTTCAAATCAAGTCATGTCACAGCGACTTGACATCCCATTCACACTGCAGGCTGGACCCAGGTTAGTGGTAGGTCTTTCCTCTACCAAATACTTTGGGACGACATCAACTTCTAGCATTGGTTTTGGTTCCAATTCATCATCGTGGTTTTGTTTTGGCAAAACCGTAGTCAAGTGTTTGGGTTTGATTTTGTATTTGTTTCCACTTTTAGATGCCTTTAATATTAATAAGCATTTATTAAAAAACAGCTAAAATCATGTCATTTAATGTAGTTTATATGCAACCACCCAAAATCCGATAACAGTTTTTAAATCCAAGTTCCAATGGATAAAAGACCCCACCCGGGACTTGGTTCCTCCTAGAAACCAAAAATTATATCGAACAAGGTCTCGAGTCAGCTCGGAAGACCTAAGTTCGGGTGTGTATGTATTTCAGGAAACAAAACCCACATGTCTCTTCCCCTAGCATACACCTGGTTCATGTGCTAGCATTGTAGAGCTGGACTTTTCTTGAGATGCCTTCAATTAAATATGGGCATTTCAAAGCACTTTATTATGTGGTCTTGCATCATCTCTACATCAGCCACCATACGTGTTATACACATGTGCAATGTGCCCCAGAGGTGAATCTTTTTTGTATTTTTTTGTGATTATTTTATCATCTATAGGTGCAAGATGACTAGATACTCCGCAACGCTAACCCCCAATCGTGCGAACTTCTCACAGACTTTACCTCATAGTTACATACGCTCCTGCATTCTGCGAGAGACTCCCTGGAACCATTGCAATCTCCCGCTCTCCCTGAAGAGTGTAGAAATCTCCCTGATTGCACCTTACCCACATTATGCAACAGTTTCTGATAGAAAATAAAAATAAGTCAGAGATATATACATTCAAATGAAATGATCATGCCAAAAAAACAATGAGTTGTTCCGATCTGTCGGAATCAGCCAAATCATTAAAAATATTGTATAGCACGTATGTAACTTTAAGCACAGGGGTGGGGTATATTAGCATTTAACTATTATAGAACACTGATTTTTTTTTATTATTATTGTTATTATATAACAGTTGAATTCTAGTCCCCCTTCTTTCTCCACCTAAGCCTGATCTAGCAGCAGGACTAGTGTTTTTTTTCCCTTGTCAACAAAGGGCACTATTGTATGGCATAATATGTATAGGTGCTACTACTTTGTAGTGTAAGGTGTATAAGTGACATATATTAAAAAAAATGAAAAATCTATACACACTGTTTGAAACCCCACCCCCACAATAGCTCCGTCCACATCTCCGCCCACAGGGCCGCCACTAGAATTGTTGGAGCCCGGGACTGACCTGCAGTCCGGGCCCCCAGTGGCACAGCGCCCCACATTACCATCCGCACCCCCCTGCGCCCACCCGCCTGTGCCTGCCAGCACCCCGCCTCCCCCTACCCCATCACTTACCATCACACGGCATCGCTCCTTCAGCCTCCCTCCACCGTCAGTCAGGTCAGGTCCAGACTCCAGAACGTCAGTGCGCACACTGCACAGTGCTGTGCAGCCTGCAGAGCACCGAGCCCCTCTGTGTCTTAGGCTTGGTGCTCTGCAGGCTGCACTGTGCATGCCTGGCTGGGGGGCTGCCGCCTGTGTGGGTGCCCGGGGGGGAGGTTTGACACCGCTGCGGGCTGCTGCCCAGGCTCCTCCAGAGGCCGGGGCCTGGGACAGCTGTACCCAGGGCACCCCCCTGTCGGCGGCCCTGTCCACACACTCTGCTCCTTCCCAGAGAGTTCATGAACTGACTTTTGTACAACAATAGCACTGTGTAGCATGCAGAGCCAAATTTCCCATTAGGCACATGAGGAACGTGCCTAGGGGCGGCACTTGGATGCCTCTGATAGTACTGTCAGACCAAAATGTACCAATATCTACAAAATATCCACTGAACTATATTATTTTCCATCATAAATAGAGTGTCAATGATAGGATATGCAGATACTGCCCCTGTAAACTGTCCTACTTAGTAAATATGTATTCATAAAAAAAGAAAATGTCACAGTTATTGCGAACAATATTGTTGTGCCTAGGGGCGCACTCATCCCTAAATCCGCCCCTGGTAGCATGTACACCATTATTGTGTAGTATTTTTTTTTAAAAATTAGTGTCATTACAGTTTCCATTACTATCAGCCTCCCACTGTCACCCTCTGCCTCTCCCTGCTGCCCACTGATTCTCCCTGACACTTACTGCCTCCACAGTTACCTGCTCACATCTATATACATACCAATCCTGCACAACTCAAATAAGAACAATCAGAGCTGCAGTAAAATAAATGAAGAGGAATTGAAACCAGTCATTTCTCTGCACTTATCACTAAATAATGGGAAATTATATTTAGGATTTCTCTGGCTAAAAATGCTGGAGAAGCAGTTCTTTTGTTTATTCAATAATAGACCCAAAAGGTGGACATCTATCAGACTTTCTAAAGAGGACATCTGGAGGTATTACCGATAGCAATATATTCTAGCTATAATATTTCTAATATAATCTAGAAAATTAAAGCAACATTATGCTAAGATTGGTATTGGTAACATCCTAACTGCCATGTTACAGTATGCGTTTAAAAAACTACAGTTACTGTAGGAGCTGATTGGTACTTTACTTTATCTCTAAGTTTTAGAGAAGAAGACTCTTTATTACTATACATGGGCCTCGAATCTGTCTCCATACTTGGATAAATCACCTACCAAGTATTTTAGAATGAAGAAGAGTACAACTGAGAAGTTCCCCATAGCAACCAATCAGTTTTACGAATCGGGCCATTAGTAACATGATTTTTTTTATATGTTAGTAAATGTGTGTATTAGCCCTGAAACTCAACGATATAGCTCGATTTTTGGGCAATTTAAAATTAAAGTCTTGATGCATCTCCCCCATACTGTCCGAGCAGGTGAAGGGAACAGGTGCAGTCCATTCTTTCATTGGCACTAATGCCTAGAGCTCAGTTCCTACTTACATCTATAACAAAGTTATATTAAGATGCTTCTCTATTCGTTTCACAGCTCCCATTGCTATTCTGTACATTAAAAATAATAAACATTAAAAAAATTCTAACAGACAGTAACATGATTTAAGCAGCCATTGTGTAATGTATTGTACGTATCATGTAATAATATCCTTATAGAACTGTATATTACTATATGGATAGTGAGAAAGAGAAACTGCAAGTCTGTCTTAGGTGATAGATAAAACATTTGTAATCTGACAAATGTATTAAGTCAACTAGATCACACTGGTATCACATCAGTATCCACAAATATTCTTTATTTAGGAATGATCTCATACTTTATAGCAGATTTTGTTCACAATTCAAGTACAAGAGCTCCACCTAGTGGTCAAATTGCAGATCTACACACTCCCTCTAAAATGTACAATAATTACACAGTAGGCATTATATACTGCAAGATGTTTCCCATAACAGAAAAAATCAGGACTTATGTTTTTTCAAAGAATAAATACCAAGGACAAGGAGCAGGTAGCCGCTACCATGCCAAACGGCCGTCTCCCGCCTGTCTCCATCCCCTGTGCACAGATCACATTCACAGCCGTGCACAAAGGGGGAAATCATTCACCATCTAATTTTATTTTTTTGTTCCCCTGCTTGCAGCACTGTGTGTGCCAGGACTAACTCGGCGCTGCAGAGGTCACGGGTAGGAGGTAGGGATGGCTATCGATGTTCCCAAAACATTGATGGTCGGGACCTAGTGCTCGATGTTTTAGGCATCGATAGGCGAGGGTCGAATAGTTTTATGCCATCGATGGATGACATCCGATGGCGATTACTTAATTTTTTTCTGCTGCCCGGCTACTACAACTCATTGTCTCAGTCAGCCAGCCTTACAGTCTGTCACTCACTGTGACACTGACTGTGCAGTTTGCGCCGCGCCTGTCCTTTTTTGGCAGGGCCAGCCGCCAATGATGAATGATGATGATGCGGCAGGTCTGAGTGGTCTCTTGGTCTGTCATTCAGCGGCAGCGCAGTTATGATTGGCCGCCAGGCGGGGTGTACGTGTGATGTGTATGGCAGCAGCTCACTGTGCTGCAGGAGTTGTGTGGCCGTGTGTGCGAGTGCGCACTGCAGGGCAGGCAGCAGAGAGCGGCCCGGGACGGCGTCGCGGCCAGGTGGTACGCGCATGCACAGAAGAAAACTGTCCAGATATGATGACTAGAAAAGTTCTACTGCGCATGCGCACACCTCCCGGGGCCACATTCCTTTGCGCATGCGCGGGTAAGCGATGGCGGGAACCATCAATGGCCGATGATAGAATGGTTTATAGCCATAGAAGGTTCCTGACTTAGAAGCCATCGATGGCAACCATCGATGGGTGATGTGCCGATTGCCATCCCTAGTAGGAGGCTGCTGTTGACGTCAGCGGCCCTCCCTCCTGATGGCCGGGGAACGCCTGTGTTTTCCGGTACACTCCTGGAAAATGCTGGCTGTAGGCCCCCCAAGAGGCGAGCACTCCATCCGCTGTTTGATCTGCGGGCGGAGTGCGAGCACAGGCGTTCAGAGCCTGTGGGAGCACAAGGGGTTCACGCATGCCGCATGGGCACAGCAGACTAATTCCCAGCCCATCCGAAGGGATCTGAATGGGCCTCTAAATTATTTCTCTGTAGAAAGATCACAAAGGAGTAGTGTGTGTTTTTGTTAAAGTGGATTATAAGCATTCAGCTGGAAAAATAGCTTAATTGAGTTCTATGAAAGAAAGATGTACTTGTTTTACTTGTATGACTGTCGTATTTGTAATGTTAATGTTTCTGCCAATATTTTATTGCTCATTGTAATTCTGTTGTCAAGTCATCTCTTATTATACACTAGGGATATTGAGAATTTGTACATAGGACAGAGCTGTCCTACTTCAGTATACTTCTTAAGGACACACATGGCAGGTGTACAAAGCCATATGCCAGATGTACAATTAATGCCATGCAGGTATACTGTGTAATAAATAGTATTTTTTTATAATTTATGAGGTGGGATACTGTATGGAAGGCTGGGAGGCAGCGGAAGCTGTGCCTCCCGCTGACAATTGAAAACTGTCAGCAGTGAGGGGCGGAGCTAATCACAGGCAGAAAAAGAGACTGCAAAGCCCATTGAAAAACAATAGGGAAGCGGCACCTACACATCTGCCTCAGTGAGAGGGATGAGTCTTTAGTCCACATACAAAGCACGCCCCTATCACTGAGACAGATGTGATAGGACAGCAGATCAGTCTGTCACACAATGCTGCTCAGTGTCAGTCTGACCCCGGCCACTGTAGCCACCAATGCCTGTTACCATAGCAGGCATCGGCGGCAGAGGTAGCGGCCATCTACAGCGGGAGCAGCGGTCATCAGTGGCAGTGGCAGTGGGCCGCAGCATTGAAACAGCGTAAAAGATGCATATATCTGCACCCGGGACCCAGGCGGATGCGTGTGTGCACTTTTACTGATGATCAGTATATCACCAAGTGTATGCATAGGAATGAGGTAGCTGCAGAGATACAGTCCTGTGTGTGGATAAATAACCAGGTATTTCTATGTGAATGTAATGTTGATGTAATTACTACACTGGGCTTTTGGAGCCAGCCCTGGTTCCCAAAATATGGCAAACAAAATGAGTGGGGGTCCCCCGAATTTCAAGGAGCAGCACCGGGCTCCACTAGCAGATGGTGCAATGCCATAGCCAGGGGAGATGCTTGATGGGGTTCCATGGCCAAAACATTGTCCACTCTAACTAGTCAGTCCAGGCTGGGAGCTCTTGAGGAGGTGGAGACCCCCAAAAATAAATGGGTCCCCCCTCTCCAGGGCACCCCAGGCCTGGGTTGAAGCCCTTAGGGTCAGGCTGCAGGGAGGCACTAAGATGGGGGGTTTGGGCTGTGAGGTTGGGAGTTAGGTTTAAGCGACTGGATAGAGGAGTTAGGCACTAGTGTGGAGGGGTAAGCTGCAGGGGGGAGGATAGGGTTAGGCTGTGGTCGTTGAGGGTTAGGCTGGGTGGGGCGAAGGTAAGTATACTTATCAGACCCCTGTTGAGATTCCCTCCATAAAGGTGTAGGTGCTGTGGGAGGGTCAGTGAGTGTGCTCTAATGTGTGCAGTGGCAGTCAATGCTGTGAGGTAGGAGGTGGGCAGTGAAAGGAATACAAATGCTGTGAGACAGTCAGGGTTATGGGGGAGTTTTAGACAGTAGGGGAGATTAGAGTTAGTTAACCGGTAGAGGGAGGGCAGTTAGGGTTAGGATCCAGACAGAGAGGTTACTCTAGAGCAGGGGTGTCAAACTCAAATTCATCGGGGGCCGCATCAGCAGTTTGGTCACCCTCAAAGGGCCGGTTGTATCTGTAGGTCCCCCTGTATAATTATAATGCCATGACACCACAGGCTGCTCCCCCTGTATAATATAAAATGAATGCCATGACACCACAGGCTGCTCCCCCTGTATAATAATAATGCCATGACACCACAGACTGCTCCCCCTGTATAATATAATAAAAGTAATGCCATGACACATAAATGATTATACAGGAGGAGCAGCCTGTGGTGTCATGGCATTATTATTATTATACACGGGGACACCTCAGGAAACAGCAGATATATATTTTTTATTGTGAGTGTGATCCTCATCCTCACTTACTGTTTCTCCCTCTGTCCTGCAGCTGCTGCGGCTTCCAGCTTTACTTCACAGCTTGCTGCGGCCACACTGTCCCCGACTCCCGGTCCAGCTTCCCTGCCTGCTCCTACTTCTCTACAGACGCATGGGCGGGCGGCGTCATCGTCATGACGTCCCCACCCAGTGTCTGTCACTGCCGGGCATCAGAGGGAACAGGCGGCCGGGCCCTCCTCCACGTAGCCGTGGAGGCCGACGGCCATGTTTCTGTAGCCGCATACATATGTGCCTACAGGAACATGGCCGCCGACAGTGGAGGAACAGGCAAGGTGGGGTGGGTGAGAGGAGGTGGCCTAGGCAGGATCTGGGACACACTGTCCTGCGTGCTATCTCCTCACTCGGGCCACATGACGAGGTCTGGCGGGCCGGATTTGGCCCGTGGGCCTTGTGTTTGACACCCGTGCTCTAGAGGAAGGAAGGGTAGGGGGAACTTACCACTCAGGTTTCAGGATTGTGCACATCAAGATGCCGCTGTCAGTCTTCTGACCACCCGCATCCCAAGTGCCAACACTCCAATAACAACCCACTGCACTTACTGACAGGAAAACTGAGGTGGTGGGATGGATACAGTACCATTCCAGGTTCTACTCAGTGGTCACATATGGACCTGCGTGAGACAGAGGGCCAGATGTATCAAGCTTCAAAAAGTGATAAACAGCCAGCCAATCAGCTACTAACTGTCATGTTACAGACTGGGTTTGAAAAATAACAGGTAGGAGCTGATGGTTGATTGTTTATCACTCTCCACTTTATCACTTTTAGAAGCTTGATACCTCCGGCCCTCAATCTGAATCTTGTCATATAATTTGCTCAAAACCATTTTTTTTTTTTTTTTTAAATATGTTTTTATTAAACAGGATCAAGTCATATATGGCACAACAATATTAACAGTGAGTGACATGTCAATTTTCAATTTACATAGGTAGCAATAGAGGGTTATAAATTGTAGAGGCACACGTTAAACATTATGACATTTCAAACATTGGTTATCATAGAGCACATATGGGACATCTAGAGCTATACTAAAAGGGAGGTTGACCCCTTTCCAGGGTGGCTATGTTGTACCAGGTTGTGAGTGACACTGCGCGTCTAATGTTGTTCTTCTCTTGGGTCGTGAGAGAAATTATGTATAATAACCATGTGTCAAAAAAATTTTTGGCCCCTGTTTCTGTGTCTAATAGGCATTCTATCCAGTCCATCTGGTAGAGGAATTTTAGTCTTGGAAGCATGAGTTGTAGTGATATTGGATTGGAGTGTATCCACTGGGAGAGGATGGTTTTTTTAGTGGTTGCCGCTATTTTTGCCAGTAGGCACCTGGTGCCCCAGGGAAGGGATGAAGGCGTATCCGCCTCGTGTATATTCCATCAAAACCATTTTTTGGCAATTCATGTTGTCCCCAGGAGAACATTGTTATACAGGTTGATCATCAATAATCTGGCTCCCTCGGTTCCAAAACTGTGCTGGATAATCCGTTTTGCCGAATTATCTGTGGTAATCCTTGCACAGCGCATTGCCCCACAACATGATTTCTGCTGCCGCTCATTACCCCCCCTTGCTCCCCGCTGTCTAACTAACTCCCCCCCCCCCCACAGGGCAGCCGAGAGGGAGGGGGAGTAGGTACTAATTACCCAGGACCAGGCTTGCTGGAGGGGCCCGGGGGGGGGGGGGAGGGGGCTGGTCCGCCCCCCCCCTTCCCTCTCCATACCTCCCGGGCAGCACACACGTACAGCACGTGCTGTGCTGACAGCAGGCTCAGCATGAGCATCTCACTGACAGCGTGAGAGCTCATGCTGACTGAGCACAGCACATGCTGTAGGTGTGTGCTGCTGCTGCTGCTGCTGGGGGGGTGGGGGGGGGGCGACAATAAAACACCCCCCTCCACTTTAAAGTGTGTTTTCACCCCCTAAACATTTTGGGGGCATGGCCTAATTGTGGGAGTTGGCCAAGCCTCCCACGATTAGGCCACACCCCAAATTTTTACCGGGGCCCAACATACCTCTCGGCTGCCCTGCCCCCCCAACCCCATGATAAACCAGATATTTATCTGATAAGATTAGATATGATAAATAACCCAAACCAAATTTATTTACTTTATTACCTTTAAATATAACGGCAACGCTGAAATGATTGCACACCCACACAACCTTGTTATAAAAGGTATGACAATGCTTTACTTAAAGAATAGCTTCATTACAGATATTTGCAAATGCAGACTAACACAAGAAACATAAAATTGATTAGCTAATACTTAAACAGTAATTCTAAATCAAATCAAAATGGACACCTTTCAAGGACAGTGATCAGCCATGATTAAACCTCCTTCATAATTACCTCCAGCCCCCCGTGCTTGCGTGTTCTTCCTCAAATGCCTTGTCCCTCCTTCTATCACTCTGATATTTAAACCTTTATCACATTAATTAATTAATTACTCATAAGCATTGAGTCTTATTGGCAAGCTCTGCTTTCAATCATGATGTCATAATTAACCCAACACCCAACTTCAGTGGCCTTGTGGGTCTACGCATGTGTGGCCTTGTTCCCATATTATTCAGTTTGTGGAGTCTAGGTGTCTGTCCTTGTTCTCTGTTACATCAATAAGGCATTCTTAAACCCAGAAATCCAAAACAATATCTCATAAGAAATTACTTATTTCAGCAGTATTCTGACTCCACACGCCATCTTGTAACGAGATATGCAAGTCATGCCTAACAAAATGGCTGCTGCTTCTAACATATAATAACTGTTTAGCGCAAAGAGAAGGCCTCATACGCAGTGAATAGTACAGTGTGCAACAAGCTAAAGTCATCTGCAGCAATAATAGCGGCAGTCAGGAAAACAGAATATAATAAAAGCATAGATTTATTGATTAGTTGATTTTCTGTATTATCAGTCCATCCTCAACTTTTTTCATATCTCCGAAAAAAAGTTCATATCTCTCGTACTGTGCATCATTTGTTTCTCTCTTAATACATCGGAAAACCTTCTTGAAGCATTTCACTAGTATACAGAAAAATCAATAATATTATCTTGGCAAAAACATCAAACTTCTTAAAGCATATATAACATTGACTTATGCGAACCAGTTATTGGGGTTCAACCAAATAAACCAACTGTAGGGAATCACATCACTCACACCTGTTCAATAAACTAAATTTTAACCCAAATAATTTCATTCAACTTTCCTTTTAACATCATCATCCGTTTAGTATTTGTGATGCTTGTACCATATTTTAATTATATTCACAAATTCAAATACAATTTTATAAACTTGGGATAATGTAAATAAGTGTGTTTCTTTAATATACCATGTGTTACTTTCAAATCTTCATGTTGAATCATCACTGTATTAATTAGTAAAAGTAAAATTTTATTACAATAGATCTTGTTTGTAACCATTTAGAAACCTTATAATCCTTGTGGTAATGTCCATGGCTTATGAGACAGTATGTTTGAGAAAACATCATAAGAAACAATTCAATGAGTACTCTTTTTTATCTAGATTTTATACTAGCACACCCAACTCTGTCACATAACTACATATTTTGTTGTACTCCAAAATATCTCCTGTTATTACACTCTTTACCAATTTTAAACCTAGGGAGAGTCAGTAACCTTATAAGATTCACTTGTGTAAATCCTACATAGAAAATTAAGTGTTGTTTGATTTGACTGCAAATATAAGTAGCCATTAACCCAACATTACCGGAGTGATACCGTAGATGACAATATAACCAACAATCAGTTTACCTTATTGTTCTTTCTATCAGCTCATGATGAGCGTCTTAAAGAAGAAATGTCAGTTTGCAGATAGATATTATGTTTGCACCTTTGTTACCATCCTTACTTAGAATGCCTCTTCTTTACTGATACCTTACTAGATGTATTCTATCAATGGTTCCTGTGTGGGCGGTTTCAGTTACTTTTATGTTATTACTAATATATTTATTTTAAACCTTCTAATTAGTTTAACATATTAGCCATCAGTATTTTATTACCATCCTCTGATGCATACCGAAACCTGGGAGCATCAGTAGTATAATGTATATGTGTGTCTGTTATGATTATTACTATACTTGTGGGATTAAAATTAAAAGCAGAAGTAGAATACACCACCATGACTCTAGTAATACCTCTTTGATAACTATACACACTGTCCTTGCCAGCAACCAATCCCTGGTAACCCTCATTCACTATAAAAATATGAAAACTTAAAAAAACAAAAATGACTTCTTCAGTTAGTTATGGGAAACTTGGTCACTCATGGGGATCATTGTTTTACACCTTGTCCACAACCCGCAGGGACACCACTAAGGGTATCCCCCGATTCCGTGGACCTCTTCTTGCCCACAACCCGCAGGGACACCACTAAGGATGCCCCCCGATTCCGTGGACCTTGTCTTGGTCTGTGTGGGGGCCCTGGACAGGCCCATCATCAAATAAGTTTATTAAGTTAGAATCAAAGTCACAATATTTATCTGCATCAGTTTATTTCTTTCAACTGATATCACCACCAGGTCGGAAACCTTCTTGCAGTGAGACGCATTAATTCAATTGGTTTGTTTCACAGGGACGGGTCTTGCCTTTGATCTATGAGACATTTAATTGTAAGAATTTTCTCACCATTGCATAGTCTCCAGGCTGGACCTTATAACAACATCCCTTCATAAGCTTGTTTGCTTTTCTGGTAAAGTATTTAGATGATGTGAGAATTAGAGTGACAAGTCTGCTGCTGGATGTTGAATAGGAATTGATGGTCTCCCAAAAAAATGTATATATCAATTAAAATAATGATCTTATAAGGGGACAGGTTCAGTGGCTGCTGAGGAGTAGTGTGAATGTCATACAAAACCGAAGACAAAACTTCAAGTCAACTCATGGTAATTTCCACACCCACCCTAAATAATGTGTTCTCAATGTGCATTTGTTAACATGTTCAATTTTGACTAAAACCTTTTAGTGAATGGTGAGTGCAACCAACCTTCAATACCCATATATTGACTTATTCCTTAGAATACCTTTCCTGTCTCAAATATGTACCTCTATGATTTTTTTTTTAATACCATATACCTTATGGGATAACATGTCTGAACACAAATTTCTCAAAACATTTCTTTGCTGTAAAGGATGCTGTACATGGGACAGCTGAGATGTTCCTTCTAATCAAGATAACATATCAGATACCATTTAAATATAATGACAATTTTAAATGCATGTAAATTCCTCAAAAAATAATTTTAACCTTAGGAATGGACCAGTGGTAGGAGAAATGTTTGATGGTTCTATAGGAATAATTTTCCTGAGTTCATTCTTCTGCAGATGCGTTTGGGCCTCTGCATAAGATGAAATCAACATACATGCCCTCTCTCTCCTTACATGGGTCATCCCATGGGCAGCATCCGCATATGCCAGGAGGAGGGGTTTGGGGAGCTACTGGTCTGCCCCCACCATCTTTACATAGGCCATTAGCCTTTTGACTGTATCCATTCATCATCCATTGGCACATTCCTTTTAAATACACAACTCTTGATGTTTTATGAGATTCTGCTGGTCAATTGTAAAAACATTAAATTGTATAATGGTGTGATTCACAACAGTGGCCATCTTATTTTTGTTACCAAGTGCAACAAGATCACTTTATAACATGTGAGCTTGACACTTAACAACTACTGCCTTTGCAGGGAGTTGCACAGCCTCAATAAGCTCCTTTACTTGCTGTGATATTAGCGTATTATATCATAGCAAAATCACGATGGAAAATGAGAATCTCTAAATCCAATACTACCGCATATCCCGTATATGGCCATCCTGAGTCTCCTTGTTGGTGACAACTACAATCTTTGTAGATGGTAGTGGCGTGTCAGAGATATCAGGTCTAATTGGAGAAATTTTGCTTTAAATATTCCTCACAATCATGTTCTAAATCCTGCCTCTATTCCATCCTCTGGGACTCCCGGGTCCCACCAGGTAGCAGAGTAGCAGGATTTAGCGTACCACACCTGACAATAGTCAGGTCATGTGGCGCTGGGAGCAAAAGTTCCCAACGAGAGAACCATGCACTGGAAATGTGTCTTGTCCGTGAAGAGTTCAGTAGAAAAGATGTAGCATTAGAGACACATAGTGTGCGGTGTTCTGTAATTTCTATACAAAAGGCTGCAGCAGCCGCCACAGTCCTTAAACATGTTGGTAAAGCAGATGCCACTCGGTCAAATGTGCAACTGTAGTACCTGATGGGTCTATGTGAACCCCCATGTATATGTGTTCAAACTCCCAAGGCCGCTGCTTGTTGTTCATTACAGTAAAGAAAGGTATATGATAAATCTGATATATCCAGTGCTGTGGTTTCTGTCAGTGCGTGTATCAGAGCCTCAAATGAAGCAATTATGTCAGTATATTGTACTTTGTTAGCTCTGTGTCAGTTAGATTTAGTAGTAGTAATAGAAAAGGTGTCAGTAAGAGAATCCTGTAAAGAATTTAAACACATCATTAGATCATAAACATATTGAATCAGCATTGTGGTAGCAATCATGCAACTCATTGTGGGACATAGTGGGGCTGTCCATAAAACTTTGGCTTAATTAAGTCCACGTATATTGGACTGTGCTGTAAATAAATGTATTAAGTCCTGACTATCTGCTATTTGATAGTAAGAGATATGCAGATCATAAATCAATGATTAGATGACTGTAATACTTCCATAACTGTAAAGTGAATTGATTTACACTAAAAAAATAATAAGAATAATCACATTGGGCAGATAACCTGCAATAACGGAGTGTTGCAACTACTATGGGTATTAGATAGTATGCGTTGTTGTAAAATCTGGAAAAAAACGATTTCTTGTGGTCCATAGATGTTTAGAAACTTGTGACATAATTAGTAATGAAAAACTCATCAAAATACTAATTGCTTAATGCCCTATGAGCATCACTCATATCCTCTAACCCCGTGAGGGTCCTCATATCGGTCAGTGCCTTCTGACAGCAGTCTCTCATGGATTCCTGTTAATAATACACAATTTCTTCCAAACCACTCTGAGAAAAAAAATAATCATTAAATCATTACAAATATTTGAGAGAATATCATGATTAGTTGTGCAGCAAATGCGATTTACTAGTAGCAGAACCCAGTAGTGCTGCACCTAATTGTGACCTCCATTCCTTATTTGTGGGCTCATATGCATGACCAATGGATCTATCAAAGTGGCAACATGCAATCAGATAAATAAGTAAACATAAAAATGTAACTCAATATGCATCTTATAATAATCACTATAAAATCTGCATTTTCCAATAATGGCTTTGATAAGGATTCTGCAGCATTACCTGCAGACTCAATATTTTTTTCTAAAGAATTTCTAGTGGCTCAGTAATAATAATAATAATAATAATAATATTATTTTTTAAAACACTTGCTTTTTCTGTGCAAAATGAAATGCATCAATTTGTAAATTAATCTTTTCTCTGGAATAGTCACACCTCTATTGGCTGGGATTTTTATTTAAATAAAACAAGCAAAAGCAATAGCATTATTAAGCTCAGACATCATATTAGCATTTGTCATTTGGAAAAAAAAAATGGCAGTTTTAAACAGATGTTGACAAAACAACATTATCACTTGAGGGAAGCAATGGGGAGGGGGCTGGAGGTCATCCCTGGGTATGGCTGATCACTGTCCCATACAGAACATTGCAATAACTTTAATCTATTCATTGTGCTTTTTCAAAAGGGTAAACAATATCTTCAATTCTAAAATCTTTCATGTCCTTGTTATGGAAAACAGTTCTGTGACACTCCTTGGATATTTCACATTATTTAGGAATAAAACTTTACTCTCTTATCAATCTCATTAACCATTTCCTGCCTTTAATCTCCTACAGAGTTATTTCTGATGTTACTCTCACCTCATCACTGAAAAAAAACTTCTTCCCTTCTGCTTTTTCAAAAATAAACAAAAAATTTCAAAATTATTCTTTTTTTTTTTTTCCATTTTTTCTTTTTCTCCCTAAGGCTCTAAAAGACATATCACCTCTCCTCACTTCTCACTGAACAGAATTAACCCCTCAGTGGGACAGTACAATCTTTCCAAACATATGTGGGTTAGTGGGATATACTATCTCAATTCTTGAAGCTTTCACCACCTGTCACCAGACCATTGCGCGTTCACTCTCATCAAATAATCATTACCTCACAGGTGCATCATCATCGCCAATTCCAACTAACTATGACCAGCATAGTATTTTCTATACCTTCTCACTTGCTCACACTAGTCACATACTCAGAGTACTTTCTGTGATCCCATACAAATGCTTAAAAAGGTGTTACCTCTTTCAAAGACAAAAATGTAAATAAAATAAATGAAAAATGTCCCCAAAAAACCTAACCTTGCGTTATGTGTCATTCACTGTTACCACACCTACGCCTTCCACATCCTGTCATTCCTTGTTACCAGTCTTGTGGGTCTCTACTGTCATTCTTTGTTACCAGTACTCATGTGTCCCACCCCCACCCTTTTTTTCTCAGTATATTCTACCTTGCATGTAGGTGGCAGATACCCCCTGTGAATCTCGCTACTGGTCAGCACTCTTCACAGGAAAAAATCAACTCATCAAATCAGAAAAAAATTATATGCAATATGTCATTCTTTGTTACCATATCTGCACATTGTCTAAGTGATCATTACACGATTAGATCACTATCTCCCCTGGTTATCTAGCTAACTGTGGCCACAGTATTAACCCCTTAAGATACTCTATCAATTTAGTACCCTCCCCCTTTCAAAACAAACAAAATTATATTAACACAAATCAAAAACAAAACAAAAATTGGCTTAAAGAAAACCCCACAGCCTTGAGTCAGTTATCACTGATTACCTTCCATTCATAAGAATAAAAATAAACCCAGGACTTATCTGCGCATTACTCAAGGTATATCTGATTCAATATATGTATCCAGATTAAGCAAATAGGCAACAGAAATTGCAAACAGAAAACATGGTCTAATATATCAATATGAACCTTTAAGAATAGATGTTATATTGGACTTATATCTCATCGATATATATATCACTTTTCTTATTCAAAATGTATTACTCATTAACTGAAAAAAACATTGAATTCACATGATCATTTCCTGTTTCTTCACCTAACATGGACAACTCCTTATCTCGCATTACATCAACTGAATCCATCACTTTAGAGTTTCCAACTCACAGCTGCTTTGTTTAATAAACCAAAAAAATTAAATCAAAAACCCATAGCAGAAAAACATCAGTCCTACATTACGTACTTCATCTCCACAAGACAAGAAATCAAAAAAACTTTACAATGAGATAAACTCGATCTTACTTTCTTTGTTATAAACAATATTCCAATTAACTTTATTTATTTTGGTGGTAAAAATTAACTGTTACTTGGCTTACAATATTAGTGTCTACTCCTTTAAACTCTGTATTTTAACTGACCTCTGTCTATGGATATAAAGAAATTAGCTCAAACTGTTATTGTAATCAGACTGCTTGTTAGCTCTAACAATGCAACGTATACTTAATTATTTATTAACATTTTCTTATATAAACCATATACAGTAGAAAATCCGAGGGTTTCCAAACAATACAGATTATGGATAAATCATGCATTCCATTTCTTCCACATGTTGCTGGCCAGACAACCAGGAAGAAATGTAAATACACAATCTCCTATCTCTAATCACCAAATTATAAGCACGGGAAAACCTACAACAAATATATGCAACTTCTTTAAAATTTATAGATTGGACAAACAAAGAAACTCTAATTATCAAAACAACCGCTACAGATTAGTTACTTCAGCAATATCCTCAGCAGACAATATACACCAAACAATCCAACCGCGGTCAAAAAATAAAAACAAAACAAAACAAAAAAAACTGTTATTTAAAGAATATATTTTTTTAAAAGTAGAAAATTATTGCCAGCATAACCTTTATACCAATATGCTTGCTATAGTCTGCATGCTTTGCAAATAAACCAAAGAAATACTCTTCCTGACTCAAGCAATGTTGTTTACAACTTCTTGCCAAGTTTCTCGCTGCTCTCCTTATCTATTCTCTGACACAGAGAAGAAATGGGCGATGCGGGGGGGGGTTTAGCAAGCTGACAGTCTGCAAAATGCAGCATTGTCTTTCCATGCCTTAAATTACGATCTATTGGTTTTATAATTAAAGATCGAAGTTGTTTCAAGTGATATTGGATTAGCACACTTTAACAGATGTTGAGAAAGATAAGGGTACAAATAAATGCACCGACTTTACAATTTTTTCTACACATTTTTTTTTTTTTTTTTCCCCAATAGCTAATTTTTTTTTTTCAAACTTTGATCTTCTCAATAACTGATAAAATATGGACACCAACCATCATTGAATCTCGCTGGGGCCTCCAACTGATAAACCAGATATTTATCTGATAAGATTAGATATGATAAATAACCCAAACCAAATTTATTTACTTTATTACCTTTAAATATAACGGCAACGCTGAAATGATTGCACACCCACACAACCTTGTTATAAAAGGTATGACAATGCTTTACTTAAAGAATAGCTTCATTACAGATATTTGCAAATGCAGACTAACACAAGAAACATAAAATTGATTAGCTAATACTTAAACAGTAATTCTAAATCAAATCAAAATGGACACCTTTCAAGGACAGTGATCAGCCATGATTAAACCTCCTTCATAATTACCTCCAGCCCCCCGTGCTTGCGTGTTCTTCCTCAAATGCCTTGTCCCTCCTTCTATCACTCTGATATTTAAACCTTTATCACATTAATTAATTAATTAATTACTCATAAGCATTGAGTCTTATTGGCAAGCTCTGCTTTCAATCATGATGTCATAATTAACCCAACACCCAACTTCAGTGGCCTTGTGGGTCTACGCATGTGTGGCCTTGTTCCCATATTATTCAGTTTGTGGAGTCTAGGTGTCTGTCCTTGTTCTCTGTTACATCAATAAGGCATTCTTAAACCCAGAAATCCAAAACAATATCTCATAAGAAATTACTTATTTCAGCAGTATTCTGACTCCACACGCCATCTTGTAACGAGATATGCAAGTCATGCCTAACAAAATGGCTGCTGCTTCTAACATATAATAACTGTTTAGCGCAAAGAGAAGGCCTCATACGCAGTGAATAGTACAGTGTGCAACAAGCTAAAGTCATCTGCAGCAATAATAGCGGCAGTCAGGAAAACAGAATATAATAAAAGCATAGATTTATTGATTAGTTGATTTTCTGTATTATCACCCAGAACTTGAAAAGCTTAACATATAGCATAACTCCCAACATGACCCTCTCCAGGAGGGACATGACACTCTTTTTTCTGGACTTGGTGTGATTGCCGTCACCTTTTTTACACAGGTTATTAGGTAAGGAAGGTGCTTCACCACAGGTGATGGCAATCATAAATAAAGAGGGAAGTGCAGGAGAAGAGCATTTTGTCCCTCCTGGAGAGGGTCATGTTGGGAGGTATGCCCATAGGAGCACCTGCAACCAATATTTACAACTTTTCTCTTGAATGGGTAAAGTTCCTACCTGAAGTTGTGAGATTCAGACTGAACACATAATTAGGAGACCATTAGTAAAGGTCCCTCTATATTACTTTAAGTAGTACCTTCATAGCCGTGAATTTCTTGATTTGGACATAAGGCTTACCCTGATGAAGTGTCTAAACCAGGGGTAGCCATCTCCAGTCCTCGAGATTTACCAACAGTTAACGTTTTCCATGTCTCCTCACAGAATCACAAGTGAAGTATTTAGCTTAGGTCTTTACTGTTTGGGACGTTGGAACTGGCAGTAGACATTACTACAACAATTAAGTCAATCAGTGGGGATACACATGCACAGTGTGAGGAGGAATAATCCCTTAAGTTGTCATATACTGACCACATCACCCCTAAAGTGCAGGTGAGGAGGCATTTAGGAAGACTGATCACAACACATGAACGTTTGAGACCTACAAATATTTTGTAAATATGTTAAAATTAAATTTTCTGTTAGAGTAAAATATTTTTTAAGAAAGCTACAAAACTTGTGCATTTAAAGGGACAACGTTTAATCATCTTAGGGACATACTGATGCCAAGCAGAAGAGGAATATCCATAACAGCGCAGATAACAAATGAAAGGTTTGACATAAATAATATTTCCAATCAAAACTTTTGCAAGCAGGGCAGCCGAGAGGGGAGTTGGGGGGGGGGGGGCGAGTACTAATTACCCGGGCCCAGGCTTGCTGGATGAGCCCCGCAGGAACCCTGGTCCAACCCCTCCCTTCCCCCTCCGTCCCTCCCGGGCAGCAACAGCAGCACACACTTCTACAGCATGTGCTGTGCTGACAGCAGGCTCAGCATGAGTGTCTCACTGACAGCGTGTGAGCTCATGCTGAGCCTGCTGTCAGCACAGTACATGCTGTAGAAGTGTGTGCTGCTGCTGCTGCTGCTGCTGAGATTACAGTTTTTAAAGTTTTCTTTCACCCTCCTCTAAACATTTTGGGGGTGTTGCCGAAGTGCGGGAGGTGCCCACATCCCCCACGACCCCAAAATTTTACCGGGGCCCGTCATTCCTCTCGGCTGCCCTGTTTGCAAGTATCTACCATATGGCAAGACAATTTCTGTGAAGGAAGGGAAACCAGTGCAATACATTAAATATATATTGGTGGTAACAACTTTTAATAGTATAGAGAAGCTGCCAATTAATTATTCATTAAAAAAAAACACACGTAAAAAAAAAAAATCAAAGTTACCAAAGATAGAAGCTGAAAACTGGGTTGTAAACAATTGTGAGTCTAATAAAATGAGTAAAAAAATCAGCAAGAAAAATAAAATATATAATATTGGGTCACTCAATTATAAAGTAGAAAATATAACTGATGAGAAAATGAACAAAAAACTGATTACAAACTATTTAAATATGTTTTTTCAACTATTTTTCACAAAAGAAAAATGTCTAGGCATGGTTAGTGTAACTTCTGCATAGCAACATGTTGTTATTCTTTATTGTTTATATCATACCTCCCAACAGTCCCGATTTTAGCGGGACAGTCCCGATTATCAGGGCCTGTCCCGCTGTCCCACCCGCGGCCGGCAGTGTCTATTCCCGCAGCCAGGGGGCTGGGGGCATGGCTAGAGGCTCACAGAGCCTCTGGGTCATGCCCCCATAGCGTCAAAATTGGGAGCGTGGCCTCGCGGAAGAGCTGCAAGTATAGGCCACGCCGCTGAAATTTTCGGCGCTCATCAATGTCAGTGTCCCGCCTCCTAGTCTGTCAAAGTTGGGAGGTATGTTTATATTATTATTATTATTATTACCACATTTTATTTATAGGGCACGAAACAAAAAAGGATGTCTCCGCTACAGAGAGATTTAAATAAAGTAGATGAGTTGGCGAAAAAATGGAAAATGAGGGTCAATGTTGATAAATGTAAGGTTATGCATCTTGGGAAACAACCAGTGTGCTACTTACAGTCTCAATGGGAATCCAAATTGACAACAAACTGGGGTGCAGTGCTCCGTGTCACGTAGCAGTCAATAAGGCCAACAAGATGCTAGCCCGTATAAAAAGGGGCATGGAAGCTAAGGACCATGGCCAGCGATACCCACTCAGCAGCTCCTGCAAAGCAGGGAGGCGCCTTGCTGAAAAGACGCTGTCTCCCTCCCTGCTCTGCTAAAGCTGCCTCAGCCCTCACTGTCACTGCCTCCTGAACGCCACCCACAGCGCCTGTCTGACAGCGGTATAAACAGCTGCTCCATGCACACAGCCTGCATTGCCTGTCTGACAGCAGGCAGCAGTATGGAGAGGCTGACCAGCTCCCTGCACCGCACATACACTGTCCTCCTCCTGCGACCTGCGACCTGCCCCCTCTTCCTCAAAAGAACAGTGAGTCTTTTATTATACATGTTTATAACAAATTTTTTTATAATTGTAGATTTTTTTATATTAATTTAGACACTTTTTAAATAATGGCCTGGGTTATGTGCCTAAAGGTGGCCATACATGCTGCAATAGCAGCGTGCGATGCAATGTGCGCTCCTGCGGGCATCGCATCGAAAAGTACAAAAAGTATGTGCTGCACATACTTTTTGTACTGCTTTCAGATCGCATTGCACACACATTGCATGCATGCCGTGCAATGCGATCTAGCCCATAACGTATGCGATTCTCGCAGCATGTATGGGCACCTTTAGTGCCTGCAACATTTTGCAGACACAGCACTGAGATAGTGTATGCATACATGTACATGCACCCGAGATCCTCCATAGGATCGCATCTTGCATACGCTCCCACAATCGGGCTGCAGCTTGTTGCAATGGCAATGTGAAAGGGCGCAAAATTTATGGTTTGCAGGAGGGCGCCGGACACCCTAGCACCGGCCCTGCTAAGGACACTGAAATAATCATGTCATTCTTCAAGGCACTAGTTAGATCTCATCTGGAATTTGGAGTAGAATTCTGGGCTCCTTACTACAAAAAGGACATTATAGAACTGGAAAAAGTCCAGACAAGGGCAATCAAGCTAATAAATGGTTTGGAGCAGTGGCGTAACTATAGTCCCGCAGCCCCCGCGGTGGCGGGGAGGCGCTAGGCAGGTGTGGGCGACTGGGGGGTCTGCGGAACTATAGTTACCACCTGGTCCCGGCTCCCGACTCCTGCCCTCCCCCTCCTTACCCCATTGCCGCCGACGCTTCTGCCTCTAACCCGAAATGCAGATCTGTAGGAATGTTTGTGCTGGATGAGATGTTTAAGGGGACACATGCTTAACATGCACAAATAGTACATCAGGAGACAATAGTATGAACTGTCGAACACCATATTTACTTTGAGGTTGGGGACTAGGACACGTGGGCATGCGCTCAGGCTGGAGGGGTGAAGATAATGTACCCTCCGAAGGAAAGGATTTTTTACTGTCAGGATAATAAAATTATGGAACTCTATTCCAGATAAAGTGGTGTCGGCAGACACAATAAATACATTTAAATTAAGGTTGGACAAGCATTTACTTGATAAAATCTTCCAGGGCTACAACCGATAAACATTATTTAGCCCAAAGTGGAATCGAAGTAAAAAATTCAAAAGGGGATTTAACATCTAAGCAACACCCTAAAACGGGTCTTGTAAAAGATTGAACTTGATGGACGTAAGTCTTCTTTCAACCTTAACTACTATGTTACTTACGGCAACAGTAGCAACTAGCGCCACAATCAGCTGGGAGGCAAGGTAAAGTAATCAATGAGTAGCACAGAGTAGAACAACACCTTCTTCCCCAAATAATTGTGACATGGCTGTATTTGATTCACCACTGCCCCGTTAACTGCCACCAACTCCGACTACCTTTTATTGCAGGAAAATCCTTAGTGATACCAATATTTACCATGCACAGAAAAACACTCGGGGGAGACCCGTGACTGCTGTCTGAGATATTGGAGTCTTCAAACAGCTATAAGTAAATATAAAGTATAAACAAAACAAGAGTTAAAGAAATCTTATTATTAGGACACATGAGCGGTCGCCGAGCCTAGAGTAGAACTCAAACTACACAGAACAAGCATACGCACTAGAGATGTTCACGTGGTCATTATGGGGTGTTGAGTGTAGAATTTTGAAGGGAAAAATGAATTTATTCAATTTTGGAATAATGCTTATTCTCTAGAATAAGTGAACACCATCGGTCTCCCCCCCCAACCAGTCCCACATTTGGTAAGTAAGCTTCCTTCCACCGAACCAGCGCTGTCATTATATTATTATCCCCCATATTTAATATTAAGATTCTACATTGCATTACTGGCTTCTAGACTATATTAACATGTTGGGTACCTTGTTTTAAGTAAAGCATAGGAGAACCCAAGAGAATACACATGCAGGCAACAGAAATAGAAGACCAAGTATAGGCTATAAAAGGAACATTATCATAACTGAACTGGAACGCCTTACCACAAGCAATCTGTGCTTTCCTTCAAACGCCTGGGCATTTCTCTGACACTCCCAGAAAATGGACAGTTACCACCCCCAATTACCAGCTTCCTGTCAATCAACTTATGTTCGGCCAGCGATAAAAAATGTGCATGATTTTATCACAGAAAGACCTCACGCATGCAAGTCTTTTCCCTGGATAAACACAATTACAAATTTGAGGCATTTAACCCCTTCAATGGTACAGTATGCCTGAAAATTTCTGGGGCTGAGCTGCGCTGGAGGAGTGGGCTCTCCCGAGAAATTTCAGGGCACGCCATAATAAGTAAAGGGCGAGCCACTGGCGCACCACCATCCCCCATGTTGTCGATCGTACCAGTCGACGCTTGGGGAGGATCGGCCATGCTCAGCTGTTCCTGGGTTCAGGCCCCCAAACACACGAATGGCCAAGTGCCCGAACACTCCTGAGCCCCCCCAGTGGCCCCAAACTATCCTTAGCAGCCGAAAAAGGTAGCAGCAGCCCCAGGGAAGCAGGGACTGCTGCAGAAGGTAGTGGCTGCACCTTCTGTGGTGAGCATTTCTGGGGCAGGACAAACCTGGGACGGGGTCCTGGGGTGCACACCGGTAATGAGAGGTGCGACCCTATAGAGACTTTTCAGTAGTACTGCATACAAAGTCAAGGTTGCAGGTGCACAATTCAAACTCCCAATTTCTTAATAATAATTATTGCCCTGGTAGGTTTGACATGCCCCAGGAAAAAACACACCACTCAAGGGGTTAACCAAGAACGTTGACCCTTTTTGTACAAAACTATGTTCTATAAATTTGATTAATCCAAAGCTACACTAATGCACACATGTCTGATCCATTTGGATTGCAGGACACCCTGATGAAGTCCATGAAGATGAAACGCATAATAAAAATGTAAGGTTTAGAAACGCTAAATTGTTTTTGTTTGTTTTTGTTTTTTTCATCTTCATGCATGGGTATTTTTTAAAAGGACATTATGTCATTAAAGATTAATCAATAAATTGGCTTTTATCCGTTACAGACCTCACTAAATTTGAGCACATTGTTATGTCATTATTGGAACATATTACGCGATCAGCCACACTTCTTGTATACATTCTCTAAGTTTTCCGTACCATATTTGTTCCATTTTCAAGTTACTACCTTACGTATGACCTGTGATCTCACTTAGAACCACCACATACATTAAATACCACACTGCCACAAAGCTTCTTTGCTTAGATCATTTATATGTATAATAACAAAATTATGGAACAAACTGAGGTAAACTGGAATAAAGCAAATATATTGTGCTGTTATTACTGTTAGGATGTGACATCATTGTGGCGAATTAAATCTAAATCTTACCAGGGAAAAATCTCTTCCTTTGGCTTTTCCTCAGTAAGGGGGGAAAAAATCCCTCCATAAACAAAACATTTCCTGTTTTATTTCCTATATAAATACATAGACCATACTGTTTCTTTAAGAAGTTGACTCTGCCGGTGTTCTCTACTCGAAGCAATTTGTATATAAAATATGAAATCTTTTTTTAATAAGGTTTCTGGTGCGATAATCATAATGTGCATCGTGTGGGCACGAGGACTATTAGAGAAGATGACGCATGAGTCCGCTCTCGGATATATGAAGAAAAATCATCTCCGGCTAGACACAAAAAAACACACAAAGTTATTTATATTTGACAAAACACTTACTGGCTTTATCCGGACGTATGTAGGTGTATGCTTGCCATTTGCAGAATGGATTGAAGGGGTAAATGTACTATAGTGGCGCAGATCTGCATATTTATGTAATGCGGGGTTCTGCTTATGCACCAGGCGCCGGAAATGCGATTGATTGCAGATCTTTGATATGATACGCAACACCATCTTCATATCATTGTTGCCCATTAGAAGCCTATGCACTTCTATATTACCTCCCCTTCTGAAAGATTACTCCCAGCATCCCTGCAGCGCGCACGTCACATGACCCATGGGCATATAGGACTCATGGGCTATTATCACTGGGCATACTGGTATTAGGGATATAGGAAAAAATGTTTAATAAAACTATGGTACTTGTGTAATAGCACGGCCCCCGTTACGTAGCGTCCCTGTCAGAATCAGCGTAGTGTTTACACAGCCAGCGTAGTGTAGTCAGTCAGACGTAGCGTAGTGTTCCCGCGGCCGCTTAGCGTAGTTAGTGTAGTCAGCGTCCCTGTCAGAAGTAGCGTAGTGTTACTGGGGCCAGTGTAGTCAGCGTCCCTGTCAGAAGTAGCGTAGTGTTCCCGCGGCCGCTTAGCGTAGTCAGCGTCCCTGTCAGAAGTAACGTAGTGTTCCCGCGGCCAGCGTAGTCAGGGTCCCTGTCAGATATGTGTTCCTGAAAAAACCCCACTATCCACGCCAGCACAAAGCGTGGCAAGCGCAGCGAGGACGTGTTACGCGTCCCCCTGACCTGTTCATACCCCCACTATCCACGGCGGCGTGGGGTCGATCTTATAAAGTGTGGCGAGCGCAGCAAGCCACCGAGCCCGAAGCATGGCGAGTAATCCGCGTCCGCTCACCACACTTCGGGCTGGCGTGGATAGTGGGGGTTTGAAAAGGAGGCTCTCCCTAAAGCAGTAATGGGCAGGGTTGCCGTACCCTGCCGCAATAATTACTGAAACGCAGGAGCGTCTGAGACGCACCTGCGTCTCAGACAGCTGGAGCGCCTCTCCGTCGGCGTCTGCCAGCGCAGGGGATCTGGCGGTTACCGGCGCTGTGTGAGAGGCGCTCACTAGGCTTGACATGGGCGCTGGGGACAGAGCCAGCCGCTGGGCTACGCTAACAGCGGAGCTTAGCCTACGCTGAAAATGCAGCGTAGCCGGGCGGCGTGCTATTACACAAGTACAAAAACTTTTAACAAAAATTTGCTATTACTGCTGGATTATGTGAAAAACATCTGAAAGGTATAGTTAGCATCACTGCCTCACATCGCTGAGATCTTGGGTTCGATTCCCAACATGGTTGTATATTCTCCATGTGGATGCGTGGGTTTCCTCCGGGTACTCCGGTTTCCTCACACAATCCAAAAATATACTGGTAGGGTAATTGGCTTTCAACAAAAAAAAAAAAATTAACTGTAGAATGTCTGTGTGTGCGTGTACATGTGGTAGGGAATATAGATTGTAAACTCCACTGGGGCAGGGACTGATGTGAATGTTCAACTATTCTCTGTAAAGCGCTGCGGAATATGTGTGCGCTATATAAATAACTGGTAATAAATAAATCATAATTTTCCTATGTATTTTATTTTTAGGACCTCCAGAACACAACCTTCAGGAAAAGAATGCCACATTGCGTCCTTAATTGTTCATTATCCTGAGCAAAGCGTAACACCTCCGCAAAATCTGCCATCCATCAGCACAGACCCGTAATGAGACGTATCATGTCTACCCGTCATCTGGAGCTATTTATTTGGCCATATTTTCTTACGCGGCACAAAATGAAGTTGTGACTTTTTTTTTTATATACAGTTTCATTATCTATTTAATACATTGTGTATTTTATTCTGATATAACAAGGTTGTTTGTATAGATTTTTATTGTGATATTAAATTTATTATTTAATCATTTGTATTATGTATTATTAACCCTTTGATTGCCAACAACTCTGCGACATGTTCAAAATATCCGCTATAAAATGCCAGCGTCGCTCACATTTGTTATATAAATTCAAATAATAAATGTTATGCCATAAAAGATTATATTTCCTATATAAAAGGTAAACATTGCAGGCCATTACGATGAATAAAAAAGGTTTGTTTGGCAAATTTAACATATATTTTGGCACATTTAGCAAAGGGTTAAGCGACACTTGGTTGGCATTGGTTTGACTTTATTATATATGTACCTTTCTGTTCGAACAATATTTTCTTATCAATATGCACCCAGCATAGGCGGTAAATAAACCGGGGAATCACTGCTCAATAAAACTGCCGACTGCAACTATTTTGTCCCCGGGTTCTAACAAAACCGCTGTGTCCTCTGGGCTGCGGGACATGAAATAAATTGCAATTGGGATGTGGGTTGGTTTTGCTTAAGCCAGGTCACAACTGCTAATGTAACACACCATAAACCTCCCTCTGTCTCGTAGTGTGACTCTTACACATGCGAAAGTAGCTTGCAAAAATGTTTTGTTTATTGCAAAAATCCATGCTGGATCTTTAAAGCCTCACAAGGAGGTTTTCATCCTGAGCAAAGAGTGTTCCTGGTTTGCAAAGGCTTATTGTTTGCGCCACTGGGTAATGTCAGCGTGGATCCGCGTCTGTAAACAGAGGGCACATTTAGTTTTCCCAAACTCACTATTAACTTCCTAGTCCAACAGCTGTGGTCAGTCAACTGTTTTCCCATGCCAGTTTCTGTGCTGTAGTAATGTATGCCAGATGAGGCACATATTAAACAGTAATAATATAACCTCTGAAACTGCTCACTTATCCCGCTTGCCTTCATTTTTTTTTTTTTTTTTTAAGAAAAATAGTTTGATTTGAATATATTTTCTGTCTGCAGAGCCTGAAAACTTGATCTAAAGAACTTTAATCCCTCACTTCACATTTCCTTGCAGAACTTTAAACAAACCAGGTAGGGGTCATGTACAAGAGTTGCATTGTGCTAACGTCTATGGTGTTTAAGCAAGCGCAGTGGACTTTAGGCTCTCGTTACACACTCTGAATGTCCCCCCCCCCTTCTAGATCTCATTCCATTGCATAGCTTGCAGTTTAACAATTCGGTCATAATTCCACATTTATTTATAACGGTTGTTTGTCATCGGGACTCTCGGTCTGCGCTCTCTGATGTCATCGGAACAGAAGCTTGTGATGTCACTTTTTATGGTAACTTGAAGTCTGCGTGGTTACGGAGCTTAAGGGAAGCAGTGCGGCTGGAAATCTAGAAGGAAGGGCCTTTGAATTGTACAGATTAACCCTTTGCGTGCCAACGTTGCTGTAAGCGAGCCTTAAAATATCCGCTAACACGGACATGTTTTTTTTTTTGTATAAAAACACAGCAGACAGATACAGCCAAGTCAATTAACCCCATTCAGTGACACTCCTGAGAATTTTCCAGGTTATGCTCCAGTGCGCAGACTGGCAAACCTGGAAATTTCTCGGGAGTGCCACCAAACTACCTAACCAATCAGCTTTCTTTCTTTCCAGCATAGCCAGTCACCCTCCACTCCATTCCATAGGAAGATTAGCAAAAGCTGCCGCAGTTACTGCAGTTACTGTGCTACCTATCAATGGATCCACCTTCATTGCAGCTGCAGTTATATTGAAAGGTCCTTTAAGTCATAGCTAATGAGATAGATAGATGGTGAAGGTACTTATACGCCGTGGCCTAGGGTTACCAACTCATCCCTTTAATCCGGGACACATATTAATTGCACAGGTTCTGTGGCTGGCTTTCACCTGGTTTTAAACTGCCACACCTCAAGACTCCATTTCACCTGGTTTTAAACTGCCACAGAACCAGTGTATTTAATGTGTCCCTGATTAAAGGGATGAGTTGGTCACCCTACCGTGGCCATGAGCTTGTCTGTTTCTTGTGTGTGGAGGAGGGGGTATGTGTGTGTGGGGGAGGGGGGGGATTTAACCCCGTTCCATACAGTGCGGCACTATGTTTCTGAATGTTTCTATTTTATTCATTTATATAAAGCTTTAACACAGGAAAAACCTAAACTTGGGGTCCCATTTATCAACAAGTGATAAAACTCATCGTGAATGATAAAAACGGATTAGCCAATCAGCTCCCCACTGTCATTTTTCAAACACATGGAAGTTCCGAGCTGAGTGGCTGGACCACCATTGATCAAGCACAATGGGGCAGATGTATCATAGCAGCGCTTATCGCGCCGATATGATACTTCCTGCTTCGCCTCAATAGCGAGGCGAAGCAGGAAGGGACATCGACAAGATGTATTAACATCTTGTCTGCCGAAGCGGGGGAGCGTTAACTCCCCCCTTCAGCGATGTCCCTTTCTGGAGATAGCGCATCAGTTAATACTGATGCGCTATCTCCTGTTCCCCGGCCGGCCGCACTGGGCATGCGCGGGATCTCGCTGTTCACGCGAGATCCCCAGCGCAGCCCAGACCTAACAGCAGGGACAGCGCTGTCCCTGCTGTTTAGATAGGGCTTCGCCAGCCTGATGCTGGCGAAGCCAAACCCGGCTTCGTGCGGAACGGTCAGCGATGCTGACCGTTCATACATTCGGCCTGCTATCATTTTGATAGCAGCGCCGATATGGACAGGGGCGCATAGCGCCCCTGTCCATTACCGCATCCCGGCACGATCATACATGGGGGAGAAGCGGTATCAGTGCACATAACGTGCGCTGATACCCCTTCTCCCCCATAACGACGGATCATACATCTGCCCCAATGAGTTTTATCATTCACAAAAAGTTTTATCACTTCTAAATGAGCCCCCGGGTTCTCCACTCTGCCCATAATCAACCCTGCACCTGCTTATATCTTATTCATGTAACAAGTTGTAAGTGATTCTTTATTTTTAATACTGGTTCATCCCACTAATATCTGTTCATACTGTCTATGCGTGATGGGTGCACAGTAAGCCAAAACAGATGTCTGAGGTTAAAAAAGATAGAGAATATACACAATATGTTGCCAACAAGGCATACTGGATTATTTTTATTTCAACATTTGTACCAATGACAAATATATTTTTATGTATAAAAACTTTAAAAATCAGCAAATCGACATTAAAGAAAACATGCGAGCACAACTGGATAATAGGGGGGGGGGGGAACAACGTGAAATTTAAAATAATACTCATTAACATAAACTGTATTATTTAAGAAGACATAACACTCAAGATGTCTATTAAATCATTCTAAGTACACGACAGGGATGAACTTTAGCCACACAATCTATAACCTATTTAATGGTAAAAAGAGACACTTAAGGTGCATACACACTAGATGATATATTAAACAATAGGCACATTAACGACCATCGTTAACAATATTTTTGTGTATATGGTCTAGTGTGCACGCACTATAGAAACAGCAAAGCGCACTCCCACGTGTCGATAGCAATGTCCTCTGCCTGCAAATGAAGGACCTGAGGATATCGCTAGAGGTGGCCCATCATCGGCAAGGGTGTATGCACTGGTCAATGCCAACACCTCACCGGGTCCCGTCTTCACACTGGATACACATCGTCTAATGTGTACCCAGCTTGAGACAAGGAGGTGTAAATCCAAGTGGCACACACGACCACTTGGACTTCGTAAATAAAACCTATTACCTCCTATTCCAAGTTCCGCCCTATGAGATTTATTATATTATATACTGTAGGTTATTTTGGAAGACACCAAATATACTTCAATATCTGTCATATAAATAATGTTCTCCGTTTCTCATAGACAAGGAGGAAGGTGCAGTAGCTCCTGCGGCTTGGAGGTGTCTAGAAATAGGGAACTCTCATGAGATATAGTAAACAACCTAGACATAAATGACTTACCAATAGGTGGGGGATCCAATATGACATTGCCATAACAAACCCATACTGTATAAGAGAGGGAAACAAAACTAAACAGAGTTTTATTATGTTTTACATTAACTAAAAACGTCAATAAAAATTTCATTCGGTTACCTTTACATTCAATATTTTGGGGGAAATGTAGAAACAGATTTACCTGGCACAGGAAGGGGTTAAAATAAAGTGAGTCCCTAGAAGGGGCACGAGAAACATATGCCCAATATGGAAGGGACATGAAAGGCTTGGACTAATACTGACACAGCCGTGAGCTAGCAGCAATGTACAGCTTGTACAGCCACCGAGGGTCACTTCAAAGCAAAAAGTTCTATAAAAAAGTATTTATATCATATTTAGCAGTAGAAAAATAACAAAGTCCTTCATTTGTACCGCTACAGACAATAAAGCCTGATGAAATCGAATAAGACAAAACGCGTAATTTAAAGAGACTACTGTGGCATACACACAAGGCGATTGTAGCCCTATTTCTAAGCAATCTGACTGGTTCGCATAGGAATGAAGCAAGGATTGATTAATCTGTTTGTAGGCACCCTGCACACGTCACCATCGCCGGGCTAGATTTATACTGAATTCATTGTAAATGTAGTCATCGCCAGTGTGCCGAGTGATCTGTGTGAAGCATTAATGCTGAGCACGGAGACTCCCTCGCCATGTCTGTTCGGGGCATTAGACCTCAGGAGTGAGGATCTCACAGCTTTTGAATGAAATACAGTTTGGAATCTACCTAGGCGAATACAGAGTATGTATGATTCTTCGGTACTTGTTTAGTTTCACGGCAGCCTATATATCGGATGCGATATCGGCCGATATATCAGATGCCATATCGGCCGATATATCGATGCGGTTTTTTTTACCTGTTCATAACCCCACTATGCATGGAGTTGAGTTTATATAGTATGGCGAGCGCAGCGAGGCGAGTGGACGTGGATTACTGCGCTCGCCACACTATATAAAATCAACTCCATGCGTAGTGGATAGTGGGGTTATGAACAGGTAAAAAAATCACATCGGATCGCATCGATATATCGGCCGATATCGCAGCCGATATATCAGCCGATACCGCATCCGATATATCGGGCGCCGTGAAACTACACAAGTACCGATTCTGCTATTAAATGATGTGGCCACATACCACCATACCACTGCAGTATGTTTAGAGCTGTGGATGAAAGACAATTGTGTAAAATATAGATATGATCTTTATACCTATGGAATGCATCCAGCATCCCGGCTGATGGGATGACGGCAGTCACAATAAAGAGTGTGGATCATTAAGTGGACAGTGTCTAAGTCAACCACTAGTTGTCGACAGGCAAAAGGTCAACATGAGTTTTTCACTTTTTTTGGGGGTGTCTATGTCGGCATTCACTCGCCATGGTTCACAATCACACTATTATTATTTAACTCTCTGCCGACATGGATGGCATGGTGGTAAGAAGTATGGATGGGGAAAAAAAATTGGTACTTGTTTCCTAGCACGGCCACAAATCGCGGCCATCGGGGGTCATTTTAGTGGCCTGCGACGCGACCGACGCGATGCCCCCGATTTTTCCATTGAAATGCATTGAAAACAGTGAAAATCGGGTCGGTCGCGTCGTGTGCGGCTAAAAATGCTTAAATGGTCCACACGCGATGGCCGCGATTTCCCCATAGGGAACAATGTTAAATGGGTAACTTTACCCCCCGATGACCGCGATTTCCCATAGGAAACAATGTTAAATGGGTCAATTTACCCAAATCATCATAGGGAACAATGGTAAATGGGCCAGAAAGCCCAAAAAACACCCCTGAACATTGACATGTCCCCCCAAAAGTAGTTCACGCCACCCTGCGATGAACGTGAACCCGAAGCGTGGCGAGCGCAGCGAGTCCGCGAGGGGCGGAGGTACGCGTCCTCCGACCTTTTCATACCCCCACTATCCACTAGGGCGTGGAGTTGAGAATAGAATAGTGTGGCGAGCGCAGCGAGCCACCGAGCCCGAAGCGTGGCGAGCGGACACCTTCACAGGTAAACGCGTCCCTTCGCGGGCTTCACAGGTATCCGCTGCGCTCGCCACGCTTCGGGCTCGGTGGCTCGCTGCGCTCGCCACACTATTCTATTCTCAACTCCACGCCCTAGTGGATAGTAGGGGTATGAAAAGGTCGGAGGACGCGTACCGCCGCCCCTCGCGGGCTCGCTGCGCTCGCCACGCTTCGGGTTCATCACGTGGTGGCGTAAACTACTTTTGGGGGGACATTTCAATGTTCAGGGGTGTTTTTGGCCCATTTACCATTGTTCCTATGATAATTTGGGTAAATTGAGCCATTTCACATTGTTTCCTATGGGAAATCGTGGTCATCGCGGGTAAATTGAGGCATTTAACATTGTTCTCTATGGGGAAATCGCGGGCATCGCGTCTGGCCCATCGCAGCCCATTTTTTAGTGCATGCGATGCCCGCGATGGCCCCGATTTTACCCCCGATGCCCGCGATCATGATCGTTGTGGCCGTGCTAGGAAACAAGTACCAAAAAATTAAATACCCATGTCGTCCTTTTTATGTGTCGACCTATTGCTTGTAAACCAATAGGGGCTGGCCTGTTGACTGTCGACATATCAACTGGAACGACCCTCAGCAGCATCGCCTCCATTGGGGCTGCTTCCAGGAGTTTCCTGGGCAGGGTTTCTATAACAATCCAGTGTTTGCTTGTTTGATCCTAAACAATGAGACAGTCTTTCAATAAAAGTCCTTTGGATATCCCATGTAGAATTATTATTTTGAGACTATACTAAGATTGGATAATTAAAAAAAAAGAAGAAAAAGAGCATTGGTTCCCTTTTGAAAAGTCTGTGGGTGATATCTGTTTGGATCTTGTGCTGTACACTTAATATAGATGTGCTTGTAAATATACAATGGTTAGGTTTTCCGTTTCTAATTTAGCATTTTTCATTGCTGAGAGAATAAGGGCTGGTCTTTACCAATCGGTCTCTTAGGCCAGGGGTGGGGAACCTTCGGCCCTCCAGCTGTTGTTAAACTACAAATCCCAGAACGCCCTGCAACAGTTTTAGCATGGTCAAATGGTAAAACTGTAGCAGGGCATGCTGAAATGTGCAGTACAACAACAGCTGGAGGGCCGAAGGTTCCCCATCCCTGTTCTATGCAATTATCTGCCATAAAATAATGGGAGGAGTCAACGACTTCATAATATGAGACTTAGGGGGTATTCAATCACCTGCGGCCATCTCCCGACGGGGTAGATGGCTGCGGGGCCCTATTCAATGCGGTCTTCCCTGACAGCATTGAACAGGGTAACTCGGCAGAACAAGCCTGACTTCACCTGACTTCACAAGTAGTCGGACTCGTTCTGTCGTGAACGGCCAAGAAGTGAAGAGCTGCCAGCCCGCAGCTCACCTCTTCCCAGCCACGCCCCCTTCTCGTCCCGCTGCAGGTGGGATATTGAATTCTGCCTGCTTGTTCTCAGTCGAGCAGACCGAGAACGGGACAGAGTCACGGCTGTGGGGCTAGCTCGACAGCCGTGACCCCAGATTGAATACCGCACCTTAAGGGGAGGAATTATAATTACTGCTTCCTGTAATTAATATTATACAATATTTTTGCCATCACAATCTCCAACTAAATTAGCCTATTTAAGTTTACATCAGGTTATGTCACATCTGAGAGGACTACTTTATGTTTAAAATATTATTAGAGATCGCCATATGTGATGACATACCTCCATTCCCAAGGACGTATTTGGCATACTGCAGGTCACAATCCCGACTCTCAGAATACCAGCTGCGCGATCACGACGAATATAAATGCTAACAACTAAAGATTATGGAGGTTAGGTTAGGTTAAAATTAGGCTGTGGCGGAAAAAGATTAGAGTTAGGCTGCGGGTGGGCAGGCAAGCAGGCGGAGGCGGGGTGTTAGGCTGCAGGAAGAGCGAGTTAGGCTGCTGAAGAGGATGGTTCAGGTTAGTCTAGGCAGTGGGAGAGGATTGTTAGGCTGCGGGCAGAGTGGATAGGGTTAGCTGTAGAATACTTATCAAAGTTTGCCAGCACTTTCACCGTCGGAATCCTGCAACTGTCATTCTGACCAATAAAGATTCTGTTCCCAAACCCATTATCCGATAGATTACTAAACTGTATTATTCAGTTCATTTTATTTCCATACATTTAAATGTTTATCGTAGTTAAAACCTACCAAATTTTAGGGGAGTTTATATTTTAACTTCTATTTGATGCGTAACAATTCAGTTCATTATATATTTAGCGCAGCCAAGTAACTGTGTGAAACAAAAACAAAAAATTGCAGCCCATTTAGAAGAATACAGGTATTACATTTCCCCCACTCTGTTTCAATGAAAAATATATTTTGACCTGCATCCAACTCATAAGCGCAATAACAACAATATTAGCAGTGCGCAGCTGTGCAAATTGCAGTTTTACAAATAACTAGACCACTACAGGTTGCCCAAGTCTGCCTTAAACACGTACGGAACGTGTACAATTTAAAACTGCAACTTGATATTTTCTAACTAGAGCAACTTGATCATTTCTAACTAGTGTGCAGATGTCTATATACATCTACACTGAGAAAAAAATGCATGTAAACAATAAATGGAGTATTCAATTGTACAGCTGGGTCCACATACATCTATCCTCCGTGCACTACAAGTCGCGTTGCGCATAACAGTTGTGCTCTGTGCGAATCGGCAGCTCCGAACGTCTTTGGACTATTTTCCATTAGACATTATTCTCAAAACGGATAGGACGCACAAGCAGCTTCTGCGGATTAAAACACTAGGTTGCTAGCCTTTGTGCGATCACGGCTGTATCTGCATACGAAATGCTTTGTTGCAGTGTTTTACTGGTGAACAATGTCACGTAGCATTTCATACACAGATACAGCCGCAGTCACACAGAATGTAGGCATAACACATATCATTTTAATCAGCAGAGGCTTGTGTGTGTTACTCACACCATTTTGTGTGCATTGAAATGAAAAAGGTAATACATGCAAAGACGTTCCCTGCTCCATGGCGCAATTAAAAGAGCTTATAACACGCCACCAGGCTACATGTATGTGGACACATCTGTATGGGAAATTCCTTAACTAGGTAGAAAGAACGGGTTGGGATCATTTGGTCTACAGCGTGATGGTCGAAAGGTCATTAGTTCGACATGGGAGAAGGTTGACATGGGTCATGGTTGACATGGTTATAGGTCGAAAGGTCATTAGTTCGACAATGTCTAGGTCGACAGTTAAAAGTTTGATATGGGGTTTTTCGCAGTTTTTTTACCTGAATGTCAACACAGTCAACATGGACACAGTTTAAACTGCACCGCTGCGCTTGCGATGTGTCGGGAACACTATTTTATTCTCCCACCACGCCCTAGTGGATGGTAGGGCATGAAATACCGCCTGTCGACACATGTCAGCTCAAAAAAACAGTGAAAAACCCCATGTTGATGTTTTGACTGTTGACCTAGACACTGTTGAACTAATGACCCGTCAAACTAACAACCTGTCGAACCCATGTCGACCTAGACCCATGTCGACCTAATGGTGTCGACCTAATGACTGTCGACCATCATGCTGTAGACCAAATGACCGCATCCCGAAAGAACTATGTGTAAACTGAGATGCATCTCAGACTTTCTTAAATAGGGGACATTAAATATTATATTTTGATTGTGATTTTAGAAATACAACAATCAGGGAACAACTTTAAAACACTCTTCGTTATTTTACGGTGAGAAAGGCAAAAATACAGATGCTACAAAAAAACCTTATCCAAAAACAAAAATATGATGGAGACATATCTTTGGTCCATAAAAATATGTAAATAAGGAGGTCTAATGTCCACTATCCACCGCTTCACTCTTGCGTTGTCTCAGGGCACTTTCAGATTCGGGTGTGCTTGGCTGTTGTATTTGAGTTCTGGGGTCATCTTCATCCCCATTCTCAGAGTTGTCCACTGCAGAATCTTCCTCCTCTTCCTCCTCCTCCTCAGCGCCACTGTTATCTCCACTGTCACCTATATCTTCCTCCCCTAGGTCGTCTTCATTCTCATCTTCGTTTTCCTCCTCAATGGCACCCTCGTCATCAGATGAAGCTTTTCTTTCCTCAGAAGCGTCCTTTGGATCTTGATCTAGAACCTCCACGTCTTCCTTGATTATTTCTGCAGTGACAACAGCCACAAAATGACATTACTGACAGCAAAACAGATGTAGATTTTTCTTTAGAACATCTTTGACAAAACTTTTTGTACCCCCACCCCCTCCAATAAATAAAAAAAATCATATTTGTATCAACAGCAGATGTAATGGTGACTGGTACATCAGAACAGCAATATGTATACAGAAAATATTTTATAGCCGTATGATTTCTCATTTTTGAATTCAATAGTAAAATCTATATTAGATGGTAAACTGCCAGGAGCATCCACCCTTATTCTATGTGCTCGCCCCTCTTGTGATGAAGCGTTCCTGTTTTTTTAGGTAATCTATATACTAAACAAGTATTCTAGAAATGCTTACATTATTTATTCATTGTTTCTCCCTTTTTGTCACTTTCATTAACAAGAGATTTGCAGCCAAATCATAGGCAGGGAAGTCTGGTATTTAAAAAAGTGTGGGCTGGTTTAAACCTATGTTTTTAAAAAATAAAGCTAAAAAACATACTCTGGTATTTTTTTATTATGCAGTGACTACAGACAGGTATACGTAGCATAATTAAATAAAAAATAAAAAAAAGCCTATTATAATGTAATCCGCAAGAAGCAACAACTTACATTTTTGGATACTTACTTTCTTAGTCTTTACCAGGAAACCCCAAGGATGCGAATAGGATAAGGGGTAAGGGAGAAGGACAGAGTCTACATGCTCACTATCCATGAGAATGTTACCTAGTAGCTCAGGGGTCCTCAAACTATTTTGCTCTGAGACCCCATCAGACAATAAAAATTATTGCAGGACTCCAGCAAGTTACCGCAGAAGGTCATCCCATCCCATGTGTGGTCAACAGACAGCACCTACATGGCAGCATTGTGGAGGCACAGAGTGATGGGAGGAGTCTAATATACCATAACCCATCCCATCACATGTGTGGTCAACAGACAGCACATGCATGGCAGCATTGTGGAGGCACAGAGTGATGGGAGGAGTCTAATATACCATAACCCATCCCATCACATGTGTGGTCAACAGACAGCACATACATGGCAGCATTGTGGAGGCACTGAGGGGTAGATTTATTATTGTGTGCATAAGGTACTTTATCGTGGTGAAGCTCCCCTGCAATTCGCCCAAATGGATGAACAGAGTGGCCTTCGCTATGGGAGTGCGTTATCCCCTGCTGCCGGGGATACGCTGCCTCCCATAACGTATGTGCGTTGCCGACCGCTGTCTAATATGCGCATGCGCCGGATACTTTTTCTCGCTATACGTACATGGCGCATGCACAGTTTTCCTTGTTAGGCGCCGCTTGTTGGTCTCCGGCGGCTTCAAATTAAAACTGCTCATGCGCCGGGTAATGTGCGCAGGGGATGCTGGGATGCTGTGTACCCGGCGCATGCACAGTTTTAATCTGAAGCTGCCGGAGACCAACAAGCGGCGCCTAACATCACACAGGAGACCCACTTCGTCAGAAAATTCTGGCGCTATGAACTGGACTGCAAAGAAGGAGCACGTGGCCAGCGGGAAGCTTCATAAATAAGGTATTAGCCCGGAGCTCTGCAGCAACTAACACATACTGTACACGTTAACCCTCCTGCCCCGCACCGCTGCCGTTAAAGTACCCGCACAGCGGGTTTGATAGATGAGGGGAAGCGACCCCATGCTGAGCAGGTCGGGACCCACTTTGGGGTCAGGACCACAGTTTGAGAACCGCTGTACTAGCTCACTAGGAGAAAATTATCTAAAAAATGTTTGTTTTCAGATTCAGGTGGGATATTAGGACCTCCTCAAGCCATTCTGAGCCGCAAAATAGTTTTTTTTTTTTTGTGCAGGACAAGTAGAGTCCTAACATCACAGGTGTGACTCACAAAGACTAAACAGTCGAATTGGTTCGACTTTAAATTTATTAGGAGTTGTTCATGGGAGCTTTTTAATCAGTTGAAACTGATAGCACCATCAAGATGGCCAGGATGCTGTCAAAATCCCGTTCAGTATCTTCTCCATAACCCACCCTTCCCACAGTCTAACCATAACCGCCCCCTCCTGTAACTTAACATCCCCCCACACAAAATGATGGGATTCTGGCCGTCGGGATCCAACTGACGACGTTTTGACCGCATCCCCTTTTTAACATGGCTTCTCCTAGTAAAAGACTCTACCTATGTCAACCTATACTATATAGCCTGCCATGCACACCCTATGTTCCAAGCACGGTAACAACAGATAGATAGCAGAGTGCATAACAAGCAACCCTTACATGCTTTCTCAGCAGGTCAGACATAAGCTGGTGCACACATGGGTTTTCATCCACAAAACACAATCACCCCTATAGCAATGTGCATATGGAACCCTCTGACAGTTTTAAAGAAGGCCTTTGATGTTTATATCAACATATGGTATCCTTAGAAAAGATTTAAAAACAGATCATTATTCTACCTTAAATAGAACACTTATGAAGAACATACATTGTACCGTCAACGGCCGTTCATTATCTACAAACAGACGGACAAGAATCAGTGCTCTCCTCCAGCTGTCTGACATTGATGAACAGAACCTTGGATGCAGATACAGTATATATGTAGATCGATAGATAGATATAATTTTTTTTATATATTTTGTGACAAAGGGGGGTATTCAATGTGGGATCACGGCTGTCGATCCCCACCGACAGCCGTGATCCAGGCCCGTTTGTGGTCAGATCGACCACAGAACGACAGGCAGGATTAAATTTCCCTCCTGCCGCTCGGCGCAAAGGGGGCGTGGCCGCAAAAACGGCCTGAATTGTCGATCTGCGGCCCGGATAACGACAATCCACGTCCGTTATCGGCAGAACGGGCCCGACAGCTTCTGAAGTCGGGCCCATTCTGCCGTGATCCCTCATCAATGCTGTCGTTAATGACGGCATTGAATAGGGAGCTGCCGCTATTTCCCATGACGGAAATAGCGGCAGCAGATTGACTACCCCCCTATGTCGAATTACATCGACATGGACCCTGTAGAAGTGTACCGTTTTGCTCGCCAAGCTTTGGGCGCGGCGCTTCGCTAAGCTCGCCAAACTATTTCATTCTTCCTAGTGGATGGTAGGGTATGAAAAACCACCTTTTTAAAAAATATATTTTTATATATTATGACGCATTTCGCATGTTGATCTAAAGTCCCTGTCGACCTAAGCCATGTCGGCATTTTACAGGTGTAGATAGAATATAGTTCGACCCAACAACCTATGCTACATACAGGACCTTACTTGCAAAAGGCAAATTCCTTCTCAAATGGGCAGAACCATGTGCACTGCAGGTGGGGCAGATGTAACTTGTGCAGAGCGATTTAGATTTTGGTGGGTTATTTTGTTTCTGTGCAGGGTAAATACTGCCAGCTTTATTTTTACGCTGCAATATAGATCTCACTTTGAAGTAAAACCCCACCCAAATCTAATTCTCTCTGCACAAGTAACATCTGCCCCACCTGCAGTGCACATGGTTTTGTCCATTTGAGAAGGAATTTGCCTTTTGCCTGAAAAAAAAAAAACCTATTGGCCCCCATATAAAAAAACAATCACACTGGTCCCCACAGGTATCAAAAATAAAATACATTGGCCCTTTACATGAAAAGAAGAGACCAGTAAATAACAAGAAGAGACCAGTAAATAACAGCTGAACTGGTGGTGGCTGTAAACTGGTTTGGGCATCCCTAGATCCGGGGTCACACTTGAGACCAGCTCAAGGCACAATAGTGTGCCACGGCACAGTGGTTGATAAACACTGGTTTAGAGTGTAGATGCTCAGGGCTTGCCTACCATACGTGAACCACATACAGCTTAGGACAATCTATTCCTTATAGCTCAATGTAATGAAGATGGACTTACCAGATCTTAGCACTTCATACTTGGGTTTAGCTGGACAACAGCAATCCGTTAGTAGCACCAGTATCTGTTTGGGAAACAGGCAACAGTATGTTTGGTTACTTACTGACAACATCAAAGCCCTCGGTTAGAATAGATTGTCTGTCATACAGGAGTGCACTCTGTAGATGATACAGGAGACTTTCTAGACACAAAGTACTGTAGGACTCACCCCAGGTAGAGAAAATGAAGTAACATACAGCATCTAGTGGTTCCTATTGATGGGAGATAATTATTCCCATTCATATAGAGACATTCTAAACATTCTTCTGAAATGTGTTTAAAGATGATGGGATGCAGAGACAGGTAGTGGGGGATAAAGGTACTGAATATTCAACAATTAAAATGATGAGTCTAACCTACTGTAGTGCCAAGGCTGCTCTCCCTACCTGCCACCTCATGTCCTGGCCATCCCTGCCATACTCACTGCCTGCATCTCATGTCGCCTGTCAGTCCCCCCCCCCCCCCCCCTCTAGACCGTAAGCTCTTCCCTCCTGTTCTCACAGCCCTCTTTTCTTGCACATCAATTACAGTTGTCTTACCCACCTACAATATATACTCCCATCTCGTCTCATTGGGGTTTATCCATCTCTACCACTGACACCTGCCCCTGGTAACATGCAGGCTGCTCCTCTGCTTCCCTACATCCCAGCTGTATTGTCTACTAAGCATTGTGCTGCTGTTACCTGTGCTCATCTCTACCACTGACACCTGCCCCAGGTAACATGCAGACTGCTCCTCTGCTTCCCTACATCTCAGCTGTATTGTGTACTGAGCATTGTGCTGCTGTTACCTGTGCTCATCTCTACCACTGACACCTGCCCCAGGTAACATGCAGGCTGCTCCTCTGCTTCCCTACATCTCAGCTGTATTGTGTACTGAGCATTGTGCTGCTGTTACCTGTGCTCATCTCTACCACTGACACCTGCCCCAGGTAACATGCAGGCTGCTCCTCTGCTTCCCTACATCTCAGCTGTATTGTCTACTAAGCATTGTGCTGCTGTTACCTGTGCTCATCTCTACCACTGACACCTGCCCCAGGTAACATGCAGGCTGCTCCTCTGCTTCCCTACATCCCAGCTGTATTGTGTACTGAGCATTGTGCTGCTGTTACCTGTGCTCATCTCTACCACTGACACCTGCCCCTGGTAACATGCAGACAGCTCCTCTGCTTCCCTACATCCCAGCTGTATTGTGTACTAAGCATTGTGCTGCTGTTACCTGTGCTCATCTCTACCACTGACACCTGTCCCTGGTAACATGCAGGCTGCTCCTCTGCTTTCCTACATCCCAGCTGTATTGTGTACTGAGCATTGTGCTGCTGTTACCTGTGCTCATCTCTACCACTGACACCTGCCCCTGGTAACATGCAGACTGCTCCTCTGCTTCCCTACATCCCAGCTGTATTGTGTACTAAGCATTGTGCTGCTGTTACCTGTGCTCATCTCTACCACTGACACCTGCCCCAGGTAACATGCAGGCTGCTCCTCTGCTTCCCTACATCCCAGCTGTATTGTGTACTGAGCATTGTGCTGCTGTTACCTGTGCTCATCTCTACCACTGACATCTGCACCTGGTAACATGCAGACAGCTCCTCTGCTTCCCTACATCCCAGCTGTATTGTCTACTAAGCATTGTGCTGCTGTTACCTGTGCTCATCTCTACCACTGACACCTGCCCCAGGTAACATGCAGGCTGCTCCTCTGCTTCCCTACATCCCAGCTGTATTGTGTACTGAGCATTGTGCTGCTGCAAAGACAAAAATGATGCACTCCTTCTGTCCAATTTAGAGGAACTATGGGAGCAAAACCATACCTCACAAGATCTCCCCAAACAGATATTTGATTATAAAACATCACTCAGAACTCCTTTCCATAATCCATCAGAATTTTTTCCAATAAGTGCTAAGAGCTCAAGTATTGAGTCATTTTACAAAATAACGTTAGAAGACTTTAAAGAACTTTGCATAAAAGAAAAGAAAAAAACATTCAGACCATCCAATTTAACTAAAAAAGAAAAAAATGCCCTTAGAGAACTTCAAAACGATGACCAGCTCATCATAAAAGAAGCTGATAAAGGGGGGGGCGTGGTCCTCCTCAATAAACAATATTATTTGACTGAATCCTATAGACAATTACATGATCCCATCTTTTATAGGATTTTGGATAAAGACCCCACAAGTGGTTTTCTGAAAGAGTTGGGAACACTCTTGGATGGTGCCCTACTCTCGGGAGTGACTTCCAGGGAGGAACACAGATTTCTCTTACCATCACACCCCATCACACCCACTTTTTATTTTCTCCCCAAAATACACAAAAATTTATCTGCACCCCCTGGGCGTCCCATAGTATCGGGTATTAATTCTATCACTTCTAATTTATCACATTATGTAGATTTTTTTCTTCAGCCCTATGTTCCGATGTTAAGATCCTACATAAAAGATACCACCGATTTACTTACCAAATTAGAACATATTGTGTGGAAGGACAATTATGCCTTCCTCACACTAGATGTCAGCGCCCTGTATACTCACATACCCCACCAATTGGGTTGTGAGGTTATACAGAGGAGACTCTCACAGGATGAGTCATTATCATCGGAACATAGGGATTTTATTCTGGACAGTATCACCTTTATCCTCACTCACAATTATTTTACTTTTCACGGTGATTTTTATTTACAGACGATGGGGACGGCCATGGGGACCAGGTTCGCACCCAGCTATGCAAACCTATACATGGGTGAGGTGGAGGGGACCCATGTGTGGGGTGGCGGCTGGGAGGCGAGCCTGGTCTTCTATGGCCGTTACATCGATGATTTGATTATCATTTGGGATGGGGACCTTCATTCTGCTTCACTTTTTGTTAATTCACTTAATTCTAACCCATATAATTTGACCTTCACCCATACTTATAGCAAGATCTCTGTGGACTTCCTGGACGTCACTCTCGAGATTTATCAAGATAAAATCATTTCTTCCAATTATATCAAACCTGTCAGTACGAACTCCTATATTCATTTTAATAGTGCGCATTATAGCCCTTGGCTAACTAATATCCCCAAGGGACAATTTATGCGTTTACGACGCAATTGTACCGACACAGAAAAGTTCAAAAGTCAAGCACAAAATTTACTAACAGCTTTCCGTGACAGAGAATATCCTGAAGATCTTATACAAAATGCATATACCCAAGCTCTACAGATAGATAGGAAAACCCTATTAGAACCCAAAAATACTACAAATAAAAATAAAAAACAAGACAAAAGAGATATAGCATTTATAAGTAAATTTAACAGCTGTGCTAAGGATATAAAAAACATAGTACGGCGGAATTATAGAGTTCTGTTACAAGACAAAATATTGTCTGACATCATCCCACAACAACCTATAGTGATTTACAAAAAGAACAAAACATTAAAAACCTTATTAGCTCCCAGTCATTTATCCAAGAAAAGACCCGACACCACCACTAAAACAGATAACCACCTATTATGGTTGCCTGACAAACCTAAAGGTTTTTTCAAATGTGGAAAGAACCAATGCACTATGTGCAACCACGTCCCTAAAAACAAAACACCTATAATTATTTCACCTTTAGAACCCCCCCTAGTCTCAAAAAGCTTTATGAACTGTGACTCGACATATATTATTTATCTTATACAATGTAGCTGCAATTTACCCTATATTGGTAGAACGACCCGTAGTCTACGCACCAGATTTATGGAACATAGGAGAAACATTCTAAAGGGTTATATGTTACACAGTGTGTCGCGGCATTATAAAATCAAACATTCATCTGATCCCACATGTTTGAAAATAGTAGGTCTGGAACATGTTGTCTCCACATCACGAGGAGGAGACAGATATAATCTATTATGCAAGAGAGAGGTGTACTGGACTCTCAAATTTAATTCTTTACACCCTGATGGTCTAAACGAAACAATTGAATTAAACTCCGTCATCTAGACATGTTTTCCTCTATCATAATTCTCCTCCCCCCCTTTCCCCCCCCCCCCCTTTTCCCTTTACTCGCCCATTAAAGACTTACATCCGATACTTTCAGAAATACATCCCACATATAGCATTTCATTGTACTATGTTTCTAAATTCATTCTACCCCAATTTATAAATTTATAAATGTATAATTAAATAAATATACATGTGATAAAATATAATTCATATATATATATATATTTTTTGTGTTAAATTAGACATTGTTTTATTTATGATTGATGTAAAAATATGTTTTTTTCTCTCGATATATATAAACACATGTCCTCATTTTGTGTATATATATTGTCTGCCTAATATAATAGCAATGCTCTATAATATATAACTCTTGTCATGTTGATGAAATTATATATCCATTTTCTGATTATACTATACTCCTTTTTACCTAGGAGTCTCTAGGGTTTGTCCTGTATAATCCCTCGTGGTGGATTCTTTCTGAAGTGGTAATACACATCTACCACGGCTTGCGTCCCTCCCCGTCACCTAGCAACAGGGTGAACCGCATACGTTCACGCCTTCATTTCATCTGGCTGACGTACTTTCCCCTATGTGCTGGGCGGCGGGCGGGGCGCAGGTCAGGTTGCCATACGACGCGGGTGACGCGCTACGTTGTCGCGTCACACGCGCGCCGTTCCCTAGCAACCTTTCAGACGCTGGACGGGTTGTTCGTGCGGACCCTCTCCCCGCATCGCCGATACCGGCAATCGGCGGCGGGCGAGGGTCTCGAGTACACCCCGTCCAGCACCAGGTACTCTCCCCATACTCCATTTGCAATATACCATCATCTATTTCATTGATGAGTCTCTGTTTATATGTCTCTATTGGCAAACGATCATGTGACCTATAGGTCAAAGTTCAATACTATGTGTCTCCTTTTTATATCATTGTTTAATGGGTATTTAACTACCTTTTCTTATAGAAACTGCCTCCTATATTACTTTTTATTTTAATATTTTATCCAGACGGTTCTCATTAGATTTATTTTAAATGTATTTGTTATTGCTTTATTTTTAACCTGAGCACTGACGCACAGATGCATGGAATGAGCAATTAGCTCTCTGCTATTTAAACTGAGCCCAGAGCTCACTCCACACACTTGCTCCTGAGGAAGCCGGACAGCAAACATCCGGGGAAACGCGTTGAGCTAGATTTATCTTTCATCTTCCATCTGACAAAGTGATGCCCCATCTCCCACAGACGTCCATCATCTCCTAATAACATCTTAACATTGGATTACAATTTTCATTTGGGACTTCAGCCAGTTCCTAAACATCCAGCTTTTACAAGGAGAAGACGCCAAATAGGGAGAACCCCACCTGTATTTCCATCCAGGTCTATTTCAATGGGACTTTGTCATCACTACCCTCCAGGTGTTCTAATCTGAATACACCTCTACCTACAGATGGTAATATCACCCAACTTTTATCTTTATTCCACAAGTGTGGAGCTCCGCAATAATTACCAGCAAAACTGTGCTCTTTTTATAATCCTTATTTTTTTGTTTTATTATTTTTCTTGATTGATTGATTGTTTTTATATATGTAAATTAAATTTGTTATATATTTTTGAGATACCGTCTGGTCTTTCTAATTATTCAGCCAGCGCTGGCACACCCCATCTTTTTTCCTATTGTGCTGCTGTTACCTGTGCTCATCTCTACCACTGACACCTGCCCCTGGTAACATGCAGACAGCTCCTCTGCTTCCCTACATCCCAGCTGTATTGTGTACTAAGCATTGTGCTGCTGTTACCTGTGCTCATCTCTACCACTGACACCTGCCCCTGGTAACATGCAGGCTGCTCCTCTGCTTTCCTACATCCCAGCTGTATTGTGTACTGAGCATTGTGCTGCTGTTACCTGTGCTCATCTCTACCACTGACACCTGCCCCTGGTAACATGCAGACTGCTCCTCTGCTTCCCTACATCCCAGCTGTATTGTGTACTAAGCATTGTGCTGCTGTTACCTGTGCTCATCTCTACCACTGACACCTGCCCCAGGTAACATGCAGGCTGCTCCTCTGCTTCCCTACATCCCAGCTGTATTGTGTACTGAGCATTGTGCTGCTGTTACCTGTGCTCATCTCTACCACTGACATCTGCACCTGGTAACATGCAGACAGCTCCTCTGCTTCCCTACATCCCAGCTGTATTGTGTACTAAGCATTGTGCTGCTGTTACCTGTGCTCATCTCTACCACTGACACCTGCCCCAGGTAACATGCAGACTGCTCCTCTGCTTCCCTACATCCCAGCTGTATTGTGTACTAAGCATTGTGCTGCTGTTACCTGTGCTCATCTCTACCACTGACACCTGCCCCAGGTAACATACAGGCTGCTCCTCTGCTTCCCTACATCCCAGCTGTATTGTGTACTAAGCATTGTGCTGCTGTTACCTGTGCTCATCTCTACCACTGACACCTGCCCCAGGTAACATGCAGGCTGCTCCTCTGCTTCCCTACATCCCAGCTGTATTGTGTACTGAGCATTGTGCTGCTGTTACCTGTGCTCCTCTACCACTGACACCTGCCCCAGGTAACATGCAGGCTGCTCCTCTGCTTCCCTACATCCCAGCTGTATTGTGTACTAAGCATTGTGCTGCTGTTACCTGTGCTCATCTCTACCACTGACATCTGCACCTGGTAACATGCAGACAGCTCCTCTGCTTCCCTACATCCCAGCTGTATTGTGTACTAAGCATTGTGCTGCTGTTACCTGTGCTCATCTCTACCACTGACACCTGCCCCAGGTAACATGCAGGCTGCTCCTCTGCTTCCCTACATCCCAGCTGTATTGTGTACTGAGCATTGTGCTGCTGTTACCTGTGCTCATCTCTACCACTGACACCTGCCCCAGGTAACATGCAGGCTGCTCCTCTGCTTCCCTACATCCCAGCTGTATTGTGTACTGAGCATTGTGCTGCTGTTACCTGTGCTCATCTCTACCACTGACATCTGCACCTGGTAACATGCAGACAGCTCCTCTGCTTCCCTACATCCCAGCTGTATTGTGTACTGAGGATTGTGCCACTAATTGTTATCTGTGCTCTGTTTTTGTTCTTCAGTTACTGTTATGTTTAGTTCTTTGTACCCTGTACTGATCTATTATATGTCATATGTCACTGCTTACCACTTGTGGCACCTTATATGCAAAATGCAATAGTAACAATAATAAGCTACAAATGAGACAAATATAACATGTGCAGAGAGAGAGTTAAGCAGCCCATACACGCTGCTTTGTGGGCGTGCTGTACTAGCACGGATCACATTGCATTGCATTGCATGTGCATCCGTTGTGCATGCAATGAGATGCAATGTGATGAAACCTAAGTACAAAAAGTATGTGCAAGCACATACTTTTTGTACTTAGGTTTCATCAAATTGCATCGCATTGCATGCACAACGGATGCACATGCAATTCAATGCAATGTGATCTGTGCTAGTACAGCACGGAAAGCACGCCCTCATAGCAGCGTGAATGGGCTGCTTTAGATTTGGGGGAGTTAGTTTAAATACTGGCTGCATTATTCTTATACTGCAACTTAGATTTATTTTTGAACACCCCCTCACCCAAATATAACGCTCTCTGCACATATTACATCTGCCCCACCTGCAGTGCAGCATGGTTTTGCCCATTTCAGAAATACTTTGCATTTGCGATCAAAAAAAGATATAGTCAGTGGCCATATCCAGGAGCATGCCTTCGTTAACAATATATACAGTTCTGCCTGTTCAAAAGATCAGAAGAAGCAAAAGACGACCCGCGGGTGCATGCATCATCAACGTGATCGAATATACATACTGGACATTTTAAATGATTTGTCATTCAAAACCCATTGTTATCGTCCACAACGGTTGTAATACGGTCTAATGTGTGTGCAGCCCAATATGACTTCCGCCCTGCTTTATACCAGGTTACTGAGCACAGGTTGGATCCCCATGTTAGCTTGTATACCCTTCGCACACTGCACCCATGTCCGCCCTGCATGCCTCCAGTTACACAGCCAGCTTTGACAGGTTAGATGGGCAGCTTTTCATGGAATCTTGCCTGAGGCACTCGAAGCATAATCCCCGATAACTGCTGGCATCTGGAGGGGAAGCGGGCCGAATGGGCGCTAACTGGATAATTCCAAAGAAGTTATTGGAAGAGGTAAATGACCGCTGCTGATAGAATACCACCTTGTGGGTAGTTTGCAGTAGCTGTGCTTGCATGGGCTTCACATACTGGTATTTTCATTGGCATCTGGTAAAAAACGAGTATGTGTGTTTTCATGCTGCAGAGGTTCCCAACCTGAGGTACGCTGCAGAACGATTGGGGCTACTTGAAAATAATATTTGTATTGGCGGAAGAAGTCTCCCGCTGCTGTGGAGATGGACCACGTTGTGTCACTTCTGGTTCCATCAGCAGCGTCTGCTCGTGGTTTTGCTTGACCCGCCATCGACTGGGAGCTATCTGCTCTGCCCGCAGACATCGGTGATCATCTGCCCCATACTGACAGGGGTGAAGGAAGTAGCAGCATTAATACTACAGGCATTAGACGGGAACCCTGGAGATGGTACACAGCCAGCTGGGTGAGTAGTGTGCGGTCAGGAGTAGGTCCCTCTCTGTCTGGCCACTGCCAGACAGAGAGGGACCGATTCCTGACCACACATTACACTTCTGCTACTCCTTACTATAAGGACAAGCTTAAGGATACGCATACCACACGTAAGTACTGTGGATATTTCATATTGACAGAAGGGGGTACTCATAAATGAAAAGCCTAATCAAGGTGTACGGGAGGAAAAAAAAAAAAAAAAGGTTGGGAACCGCTGTTCTACACCGTAACATTGAAAAGGGAGTGTTGGTTGGTGGCTGTAGCCAGTTCTGACCAAAAAAAAAATGACAGCTTTAGAATGTTTCCAGACTGCAGATGCAATAACAATTATATCCACATGCTGGCAGTAGTCAAACGTTTCATCAATTATAAATAATAAAGTCACATCATACCAAACCAAGTGTTAGCCCAATCAGCAAGGTGGCTAGGACAAAGATGATATAGGAGCCCCAGGCCGGTATTCCCAGAGGGCCTGTGAAGTAGTTGTGTGTTTGCTGAAAAAGAAACAGAAAGAACATTGAAAAAGTGAATAAAATCAGCAAGCAGATAAGTACTGTGAACTATATAGAATTCTGTACTTAATACATATAGGAGTACAGTGACCATTATTCAGAATTGATTCAGCATCTGGTAATACTAAACAGCCAATCGGGGTTATGTATGAAAAGATTGGTGAAATTGCCCAAGGCAGCCAATCAGCTTTTCGCTATAATTTATCAAGCAAATTATAAAATGCGTATAAGCTGATGGCGAGGAAGGCATGTTTTTGGCGATCCTCACCGAAAATAAGCTATCCTCGCCATACGAACCCCTCGCCGGCCGCACTGAATATACCCCATAGTGACAATGGGTCGTGGATATTTTTTATTTTTTCCCTCAACAAAGAACAAAAATAGCAATATTGGAAAGAACCAATTATCATAAAGTGTCCTAGTCTTACACTCCCACATTTTATCCGGCATTATGCATGAAAGTCGCCGTTCTTTCCCGCAGGGATCAGTGATCCTGAGCACACTGGATACATCCAAACATATCTTCAGTCAGCCGTGGTAAGAAATGGATTTAGACTGCCTGTGTGCAATGGACTTAATGACCATTTGTGAATATCTGTCAGCACTGGGGCCTGTCTCTGCCAGTCAGTGCATATGTCCATGTGCTTGCAGGGTACATGGTCCATCTGCGCAGTCACTGCAGTCTGGAAGGAGAGACTTCACAGTGGATTTACTAAAGGGGCGGTCAGGATATTTTATAAACAAAGTGTGATATTTCCTATGTTATATTGTATTCATTTCCTAGAAATAGTGTCTCTTTATGGCTCTATGGGACTCACAGATGCTGTATTTTTTTGATGACCGATTTATTCTTTTAACCTGGGTCGAATTACCGGGTTGCTGGACCTTGAGTTTCAAAAGGTCCTTTCACACCGTACAGTAATCCAGGAAAATATGCAGTAACCCATTTAAACCAAATCAGAAATACATTAGCGCATGGAAAAGAATAAAATCGCGTCAAAACAGCACGCTGTGCGGTGTGAAAGGGCCTTTTGAAAAATCCCAGGTCCAGTAACCCGGCAATTCAACCCAGGTTGAAAGAAGGGTTTTACTTGGGTCGGACCCGGGTTGCTGGGCAGTGTGAAGCGACCCAGATCTCGTTCACAGTATAGGGAGGAGGCAGCGATTGCGAGTGCTGCCTCCTCCCCCAGCGACGCACTGGCGCTACACCCGGCTGATGACGTCAGCAACTCTGCTTATTGCCGGGTCGCTGTGGGAGCTTCACCTCGCAAATGCCGGGTCCCTCACGGGACGCTCCTGTGTCCTAATCCCGGCTGTGACCTGCATTTTGCAATGTCAGAGCATGTCAGAATGTCTAAAGTCCCATACACACTAGACAATATAATTTACGAAAGAGTTTCCTTGAACTGCTAAGCGAACAATATAGTCAAATTTGTCCTGCATGTAGAGGCGACATAGGACACTGTTAACGACCCTCGGGAACGCGCATAGTTAACGATATTGAGCGCACACACTGGATGATATTCCAAACGACATTGCACAGAAGGGCCAGAATGAGCGAGACGGTTTGTAAATCGCTTTGTGTGTATGGCGCTTAAAGCACAGAAGGAAAGAGGTTAGAGTAATTAAAACAAAAAGTAGAAGTACAATAGAGGTTTGTGTAATCAGGGTGCAACATGACATTTGTGCTGACCAGTAGAATTCCCCTTTAAGAGAAATACTGTCTGCTTAATATAAATTAACATCAATATAAAAATACAATACCACTGACAACAAGAAATGTAAAATACTTTATCCTCCAGCAAAAGCGTCTAATGGATGAAGCGGGGTCAGATCACGCTCCCAGTCATTACTGTGACAAGCTGACACATACTTGCTGCGCCATAGCGAGACAGAACGTATTACACGCTGCTAAGTTATCAATCTGACAAGGTCAATATTAAGTGAAACATACAGAAGCCATGTGGCATTTATAACCAAACTGCTCTGGCTAACATTAGTATACGCTAGGATTTCTACTAGATGCTTTAATCTGAGCACGGTACTAGTCTGTTCTGGGGGAGATGTATCAAAGCTTGGACAGAGATAAGATACCAATCAATCAGCTTCTATCATTTTTCAAACACAGCCTATAACATGGCAGTTACTGATGTGTCCTCAACAGCTTCTTATATAGCGCACACAAATACTGCAGCGCTATTTGAACATTCACATCAGTCCCTGCCCCAGTGGAGCTTACAATCTATAATCCCTACCACATGTACACGCACACACAGACATTCTAGAGTTCATTTTGGGGGGGGGAGCCAATTTACCTAACTATTTTTTGGGAATGTGGGAGGAAACCAGAGTACCCAGAGGAAACCCACGCAAGCACGGGGAGAATATACAAACCACAGTTAGGGTCATGGTGGGAATGGAACCCATGACCTCAGCACTGTGAGGCAGCAATACTAACCATTACACCGTCCATGCTTATTCATCATTGCTGCAGTCAGACCAGTTACTGGGAAACTCTGCTAGCGTGGGTATCTTTTTTTTTTTTGGATGGTAGGGCATGAAATACCGCCTGTCGGCACATGGCTCAAAAAAACGTGAAAAATCCATGTCGACCATTTGACTGTCGACCTTACCCGTGTTGACCTAATGCCTGTCGACCTTCAGTGCTTGACTGAATATACGTAGACCTTCCGGTGGCCAATCTAGTGACCATATACTGTACCCAGCCAATCAGCTCCTACCTGTCATGTTACAGGCTGGGTTTGAAAAATAGCAGGTAGGAGCCGATTGGCTGGCTGGGTACTTATGTATTATCTGGGCTCCCATGTTCAATGCACCCCATTTTTTCATACCCCTACTATCCAACTACGTATGGAGTTGATTTTATATAGTGTGGCGAGTGCAGCGAGCCACCGTGCCCAAAGCGTGGCGAGCGCAGCAAGCCCCGCGAGGGGACGCGGTCTCATAAGAAAAACGGGAGCCCAGATATTACATAAGTACCGCTGGCTGTTTATCACTATTTGAAGCTTGATACTTCTGGCCCTGAGTCTCTGAATGGGTACACCATGTGCTCCAATGAAGCATACAATCTCGGTTCAGCTCCATATACAGACTCAGTGGCACACAGATACAAAAGTGTCACATTCAATTAATCAACACAGTCTCCTGCAGGCTTAGTGACAGGGTGGTACAAAGAGTACTACTATGCCAGGCCCCAAAGTCCCTGTTAATTTCTGGCATTGGATAGTTTCGGGGGGATAAGGGATCTCCTCCTTAATGTTCTAATCTTAATTAAACAGCAGTCATTTTCAATGCTCCCATATTAAATTCAACCGCACATTGGATTTCTCAGCAGTATCATAGTACCTGTCACACGTGTAGCCTCCATGACAAACCTGAAATAAACCTCACAGCCACGGTCTGTTCCCTAATATTTGTCAATCACACAACAGGAATACAAATCAAAGTCGACAACATGGACTACGTTACAATCTCCACTATAGTCATTGTATAGCAGCTCCACAATCAGCAGCCCGAGGTGTCGGAAAGGGGAGGTGGGTTCTGTGAGTGGTAAAAGTGAGATCTGGACACTTCCACTAGTCTTCCTTACAGAATACTGTGGCAGATGTAATAGGCCTGGTGAAGTCAGAAAGTGGAAGGTGATAACGCGCAAGCCAATCAGCTGTGTTTAAAAATTGACAGTTGATTGACTTGAGTATTATCACCTTCCACTTTATCACTTCACCAGGCTTAATATACATCTGCCCCACAGTATCAGAAGGGGAAACGGTCATCTGTCAGACCCAACCACGGTCCTCAAGGCCCACCAACAGTGCAGGTTTTGTAGATATCCAGGCTTGAGCACAGGTGACTTAATTAGTATCTGAGGGATTCTGATTAAAGCATCTGTGCTGAAGCCTGGATATCACTAAAACCTGCACTGTTGGTGTGCCTTGAGGACCGTGGTTGGGAATGCCTGGTCTACAGTCATTAGGTCGACTGGCCCCAAGGTCGACTGGGTTAAAGGTCGACATGGGTCAAGGTCGACAGTCATTAGGTCGACATGAGTTTTTCACTGTTTTTTGAGCCAACATGTGCCGACAGGCGGTATTTCATGCCCTACCATCCACTAGGGCGTGGCGGGAGAATAAAATAGTGTGCCGAGCGTAGCGAGGCACCGTGCCCGAAGCAATGCGAGCGAAGTGAGCAATGCGAGGGGCTGCGGTTCAACTCCAACTGTGTCCATGTCCACTGTGTCGACATTCGGGTCAAAAAACTGAAAAACTCATGTCTACCTAATGACTGTCGACCTAAACCCAGGTAGACCTTGGCCCATGTCGACCTTTAACCCTGTCGACCTTCCGGGGTCGACATAATGACTGTAGACCTAAGTCTGGTTTGACAGATGTACCGATTCCATAAGTGCCCATAGTCTACTTGTATTGCAAATTTTTTTCCTTCCAGTAGAAGGAGCTGATGCACTATTTGTGGAACACTGTGTATGTTCCATCAGTAGGAATATGGACGCATGCGATATATTGACACATAAAATGGATTGTTGATATCTTCATTGACCATAGCGATTTTATTAAACGCCCAGAAAGCAATAAAAAAAAATTATTATATTAGAGATGTGCAGGTTCTGATTTACTCTGATTTCAAAGCAGGCTCTTATTGGCTATCCCAAATCACATGCCAGTTGATAGCCATAAGATCCTGCTTTGAAATCAGAGTAAATCAGAGCCTGCACATCTCTAAATTCTATACTCGTATAGGCAACTACCGCATTTATACTGCAATATGGCTTGTACAGGTAGATATGGATCTGTGCGTTGGTCTGAATCTGTAAATATGCGCACATCTCATTACTGTATTGGACTACGTGAGACCGCTCCTTCTTCTTATGAGCGGTGCCTCACCTGTCACAACTTCACAAGATCACTGGATCAAACGTTTCCCAGAGATAAAGTGGGGGAGTTGTTGACAGCAACCAATCAGCTTCTATCATTCTATAATCTATGCTAGATAAACGATAGCTACAGTATGAGCTGGTGCGTTGCTATTGACAGCTACTCCACTATATTGCTCTTGAAGCTTTGATACATCTCCCTAACTTTGTGAAAGTCTGCAGGGTAGACGGGACGTGGTCTGATTGGCTGCAGGGAGACTGTATCTTCATGCTGAAGGAGGAGAGGTTGCTGCTGCTGCTGCTGCTTGTACTTTTAAAAGTACATGATTTAATAATGAATGTATTTTATTGCGGAATCTCTAAAAAAAAAAAATTTACATCTAATACCGTAATCTGGTTATAAGCTTTCTGACCAAATACAATTTTGAAAAGGAGTTTTGTAATAATTTGGGAATAAGACTTTAATCCGGATGTTTCCGGAGATGACTGTTCTTGATTTATTCAGGCTGGACTGACCGAACAGCAGCTTATTTAACGCACTGCACCTACAGAAAGACAATATATATTTTGGAGGCTTTAGCACAGAATTTCCTCAAATGCCGACAATACAGTCCAGGCTTTAAGGATATCCATGCTTGAGCACAGGTGACTTAATTAGTCCCTCGGTCAGTTAGCGTTTAACCATCTGGTTTTAAGCATGAAAACTGGACTGTAATGCCAATGGTTGGGAGACTGCTCTTGCACCTTTGAAAAGTGAACAGAGAATAATGCAGACCATCTAGCCCACAGCTTCTCAAACTCGGTCCTCAGGACCCCACACAGTGCATCTTTTGCAGGTCTTCTCACAGAATCACAAGTGAAATAATTAGCTCCACCTGTGGATCTTTTAAAATGTGTCAGTGAGTAATGAGTGCACCTGTGCACCTGCCGGGTGACCTGGAAAATGTGAACTATGTGGGGTCCTGAGGATCGAGTTCGAGAACCACTGATCTAGCCTATTTGTGCCTTAAGCTGGCCATACACGCTGCGATACGGGCGTGCGTTCGGTGCTTAACTAGCACGCATCACATCGCATTGCATTGCATTACATTGCCTGTGCATGCAATGCGATGCAATGTGATGAGAACTAAGTACAAAAAGTATGTGCAAGCACATACTTTTTGTACTGTGCGATGAGGTGCCGCGGGAGCGCGCACCTCAAAGCAAATAACGCACATCCCGCATCGCAGCGTGTATTGGCTGCTTAACATGGATAAACGTTTAACACTTGTAGGTCAATGTGTTATATGTTGGGTGTACGTACCCAATTGGGTGATTTCTTTACAAGAAACAATTTTATCAGTTATTTATTCAAATATATTTATTATAGTGCCAGTCTATTCAGCAGGCAGCGCGTTAAACTACACGTCTTTATCTTCACATATATAGAAACACAGAGGCAATTACACTTACAGAGACACAGAAGCAATCACAAGGTAACAGACTAGCTTTCAAAGCTTTTGCTTCGAGCAGGCTTAGCTAGTACAGTAATAAAACTAGACTGGCTCACTTATATGGTGTCCATGTTAACATATACCAAAAACCTGTCAAAACCGTGCGTCGACCATGCCCATGTCAACATTAAGCTTGTGTTGACCTTCTGGGTATGTCGACCATTTTCAAGTGTTGACCTAGTCACTGTTGACCATTAGTGGTTGACCAAGTGACTGTCGACCCACTACACCGAAACCTACTGTAAGCGATATTGGAGCAGATGTATTAAGCTTGTTGAAGAGATAAAGTGGAGATAATGTGGAAGGAGATAACTCGCCAGCCAATCAGCTGTGTTTGAAAAATGACAGTTGGGAGTTGATTGGCTGGAGCATAAAAGTCGCCAATACTCTGCTGGTTGCATGTCTAAAGAGCCCCAACATTCCACTGGTATTAATGTCAGCACAATACCTGTGCCATGGGAGCTTATTGGCTGACCAGCTGCATGCAAGCCTCACATCACCAAGTCCAGTGCCAAGCGTCGGATGGAGTGGTGTAAGGCGCACAGGGGCAGATTTATTAAGCTCGGTGAAGTGATAAAGTGTCTGGTTTTTATCACCGGCCAATAAGCTCCTAACTGTGAAGTTACAGGCTTGGTTTGAAAAATGACAGGTAGGAACTGTTTGGCCGGTGATAAAAAACAAAAACTTTATCACTTCACTGAGCATAATAAATCTACCACACAGACACTGGACTGTGGAGCAGTGGAAACGTGTTCTGCGGAGTGACAATTCACGTTTGTCTGTTTGGCAGTCAGATGGGCGACCCTGGGGGGATGAAGAATGTTACCCGTTTGACTACATTTTGCCAACTGGGATGTTTGGTAGAGGAGGTATAATCGTATGGGGCCTTTTTGTAAAGGTTTACCCCTGTACACACACATCGATTTGCTTTTGATTCGATTTTCTATTAGATCTTGCATTAGATCTTTCCATTCCATTTGGCATTAGATCTGTATTTTGCATTCGATAGATATTGAATTCGATATCCATTTATGGTACATTGTACACATTCGATTTACTAGATCGAATTCGATATTTCTTTGGCTAAACAGCCAATTTTTCTGTTCCATTTTGTGAAAACGGGAGCGCGCATTGAATCGAATGTAGATCGAAAGTGACACAAAAACCATTCGATTTCGTTTAGGATTCGATACGAATCGAAAATCGGGGGAAAAAAAAAAAATCGATGCATGTGTACAGGGCTTTTGGGCTAGGCTCCTTACCTGCAGTGAAGAGCAATCTTAATACTCCAGTATATCAAGACATTTTGAACAATGCCATGTTTCCAACGTAGCAGTAAAAAGCTGTGGACACACACTTCGATTTTCTATTAGATCTGGATTCAATTTGGCATTAGATCTGTACTTTTGCAATCGATTCGATTTCACAGTGTAGGCACAATGTACTCATTTGATTTACTGGATGGAATTCGAGATTTCCTTGGCTGCACATTATTATTTTCGATTTTGAGAAACCGGGAGCGCAAATCGAATCGAATGCAGATCGAAAGTGTCCTAAAAAACCATTCGATGTGGATTTGATTTTGCTTCCATAAGCAAAATCGAATCCAAAACGGAAAAATCGAAGCGTGTGTACACAGCTATAGGTTGGGGAGGGCCATTTTTGATTCCAACATGACTGTGCCCCAGTGTCTGCATATGCCAATCTCTGTATTGTATTTACAGTATATAACAGTATATACAGCATTCTCCAGCAGGACTCAAAGTGCTTTACAGATAGTGTGAATATAGTGTTCCTTCTAGGAACAGGGGCGTCAAGGGGGCGAACCTGGCCACCACCGTCAAGAAAAGGGGTGGGCCCGGCCGCAGTCGTCACTGAAGGGGGTGGGCCCGGCTGCCCCGAAGGCTCTGCATAAGAGTAGGAGGCATGGTGTTTTAGCGGGGCGCTGCCAGATGGGCAGGGCGAATTTTGCCCTTTAAAAATCGGGCAGGGCGCAGCCTAGCGGGAACACTATGAATACAAATATAGAGGTTTACATTTTCATAAAATACAGTAATCATGAACATAATTCAGCATTATTCATTAATATTTCAGGTAATGATAATAATAATGATTATAATAATAACAACAACAGGGGGTGTGTATAATATATTAATTCAGTTTCCAATAACCCAGTCCAAATTCTTTTGAAGCCTATAACACGGTGTATTCCGGAGCTGTAAATTAAATGGAAAGAGCTTTTAAATTGATCTACGTCAGTGCTGAGAACAACATTTGAGAAACACTCTGCTAATTATTTCCCTGAAAACGCAGCCCAGGCATTCTGGTAAGGAGAAGCGTCGCACTTTGCGGTGGTCAGGAGTCTGGTCTGCTCCGCCTGTCAGCACAGGGGGAGGGGCATAATAGGAAGAATGAAGAAAAATACTACTCGGATTCACGTGTCACATCCTGTATATAGCAGTTCGTTTAAACAATAGACATTGTGAAAGAGCAATTCTGAGGAGACTGAAGAAGGCCAGCATATATTTGTCACCAGCGCGGATGACAATATCACGGCTGTAATAGAGGAAACGCAATGTCTGGCAAGGTCACTTTCACAAAGATAATCTATTGATTCTGCACATACCCTCGGGACAATAGGCTGCAATGGCAATTTTATTCCGTTTTTGTTATCTTCTGTTTGTGACATTGAGATGGAATGAGCTGAGCAAAAAAGGCACCGCTTCTGGGCTAAGCTCATTCAATTAGGAAATCAATATGTTTAAATTGACAAAATCTGAAGTATCAGAAGCAGTGGGGATGGATTGGCGTGTCTGCGGAGATTGCCTCTCAGTATGATAGGTGTTGATTCTTTCTAGGGGGTTTTATTTTGTCTAAACTGACGGCAGATATTATTTTTTCAGGTGTCATGGTAATTCCTTCGGCTGTTTCGTGCATGTGTTATAAATTCTGTAATATCATATTGTGTTTTTCTGTGAAATAATGACATATCTTACTAGATGGAAACGCTTCGCACGTCTGAGGACTCATGAGCTGTTATGCCTAAATTATGCCCTGTACTCATGTACGGTACTCAGGTTCCTCTGCAAATACTACTCGAATTTATACACAGAAGATGCTCTACATAAGATCGTTCTTATAATGCAGCGAAAGATGAAGACGGGTCCCTCTTACCAAAAAACAATATTATATTTTTCCCAACATCTTTCCACTGTCTGAAATATTAATTGACAGTCTGTGCGCCTCTCCGGCATATGAAGCACAGGATTGTGTAGATGTGTGTAAATAATGACTCAATCTGTTATCCCTCGAGGCCACACTGCGTCTTGTAAAGTGATAAACAGCTCAATAATATTGGAACATTAAAATATGACATGTCATAGGAAAAGCTTAGGGACAAGAGAATGATGAGTCCCACCCCCCCCCCCCCCCCCGCCCCGCTGCCAAACCAATGCAAAATAACAGCAGTGGAATTCAAGTACATTTAACACTCCTTCACTCCCCTTCACCAATGCTCCAAATAGAATTACATGCTCCAGCCATCCCTGTGGCTTTACCATTGGTTGGGAGGTAGATTACCGTATATACTCGATATAAGTCGTCCCGAATATAAGCCGAGACACCTAATTTTACAATAAAAAACTGAGAGAACTTATTGACTTAAGTGGGACCCTCACTCGATTATAAGCCGAGGGGGGCTTTTTCCAGCATAAAAAATTTTCTGAAAAAGTAGGCTTATACTAGAGCTGGGGTAGCCAACCCTAGTCCTCGAGAGCTACCAGCAGTGCATGTTTTGCAGGTCTCCTCACAGAATCACAAGTGAACTAATTAGCTCCATCTGTGTATCTTTTAAAATGTGTCAGTGATTAATGAGTGCAGCTGTGCTGCAGCTAGGTTGTCTGGAAAATGTGAACTGTTGGTAGCTCTCGAGGGCTAGGGTTGGCTACCACTGTACTAGAGTATATATGGTATATATAATTTATTTCATTTTTTATTAAAAAAAAAAGTCTATTTCAAGACACAAATTGATTACGTACAGCAGTTTACGTAGTGTCAAATACACAAAGTGGTACTGGATATGCCCCAAAAATAAGCAAACACCTCACATACACTCTGATAACTTCTCACTTCCGCAACCAAGATTTCTCCCCTGCCGCCCCACTGCTCTGGAACGAACGCCTTTGCCAATCAGACTTTCTACCAGTACCTTTGTTCCCCCTACCCTCTCTCCCAGTTCTCTCCCTTCCACCATAGACATGAGCCCTGACAGGCAGGTCTATTTCACTAAAATTGCCTACATCTGTATTTTTTTTACTTTTTTTTTATGCTAAAAACCAAGCTTAATTGTTTCCAAATAACTACTCCTATATTCTAGTTAAGTAGTTCTCAAACTCATTCCTCGGGAACCCACACAGTTCACTTTTTCCAGGTCACCCAACAGGTGCACTCATTACTTACTGACACATTTTAAAAGATCCATAGGTGGACGAATTATTTCACTTGATTCTGTGAGCAGACCTGCAACACATGCACTGTGTGGGGTCCTGAGGAGAGATTTTGAGAACCTGTGTGCTAGCTCTTCCTGCACACGCATTTGCCTGTTGTGTATTCAGAGGATAATCAAATTCAAACCAGTGGAGGACAGATGTCCTTTTTGACCTCCAAGGCAAACACCCCTCGGTTCTCAGTTGGATGTGCATTATAATTCAATGTGTTTTTAAGGCAGCATGCCATAGACTAATGGGGGAACAATTGTTGTGTTTAACCCCTTCAGTGGTGTTTTTTTTTTAGGTAGGGTTCCGCACTGGGCGAGTATTTTGGGGGGAGCGCTGCTTTAAAAAAAAAAAAAAATGCCGGGCACACTCACTATATTTGGATTCTCACTTGTTTGTTCAATTGCGAGCGGTAGGTGTCCCTTGAGTGGAGACCGAGGTCCAGAAGAGGATCTTGGCATGGTTAGGTGTTAAACACAGGCAGATTTAATGCTAGCTTGGGGTCCTTTGAAAAGGCCAGCGAAACGCATCAGTCGTGCCATCCCACCAGTCTCTACTTGATTCTGGACATCCATCCTACCACTGGACCTAATTCTGCACAGTCCAGCTTAAAATTAAAATGACCTGGACAAGACCTCAGGACCTGAAGTTTGCACAAAATCTGCCTGTGTTTAACACCTAACCGTGCCAAGATCCTCTTCTGGTCTCCACTCCAGAACTCCTACTACTTCCAGTTGAGCCAACAAACAAGTCAGAATCCAAATATAGTGAGTGTTGAGACCACCGCTTATGAGGGCATTGCTACCAGGGCTCCAGATTCACATTTAGGAACGGCACATGCACCATCTTTAAATATCATTGTGAGACACTGCACCTTTTTATTACGTAATTTTAATATGTGTTCATATTATTGATTTTATGTTTTTCAATATATCCTATTAGTATTAACTACTTAATAAATTGTTTTACATATTCCATGGTATTTTCATTTCTCCTCAAAACAGCGCTGTGATCATTTGTTTCTGTTTTTTATCATTTTATTAGTGGGATTGACTCCCCCACTTAACACAGCAGCTTGGAAACTCAACCCATTACAGCGTCTGTGTTCCCCTAGGGGAAATCCGTGTGTCCATTCTCTGTAAAAGAGCTGCCGAAAGTGGTAAAGTGGTAAATCAAACTTTACTGTTTGAAATTGTTTAGTGTGTATGCACTATATCAGGGCTGGGCAACACCGGCCCTCCAGATGTTAGTGAACTACACATCTCAGGATGCTTTGCATTAGTTTTGCTATGTGGCCATGCTGAAACTGATGCAAGGCATGCTGGGATGTGTAGTTCATCAACATCTGGAGGGCCGGTGTTGCCCAGCCCTGCACTATATCGTTCATTCTGTAGCTCCGGGAAATTAAAGGAAATTGTTAACCATGTCGTTGTCTGCCTTTATCGCATGGCTTGTATGCAGCTTAAGAGGGGTAATCAATCTCCGGCCTCTATTCCCGAAGGGGGAAAGAGCGGCTGGGCCCTATTCAATGCTGTCTTCCCTGACAGCATTGAACAGGGATCTCAGCAGCACGTGCCTGATTTTACAAGCAGTCTGGCCCGTTCTGTCGACAACGGCCAGGAATTTACAAGCTCCCGGACGCAGCTCGACGATTTCCGGGTGCATCTCGCAGCCACACCCATTTTTCGGCACTTGGCAGGCGGGACACTGAATCCGGGGGTAACGGCTGTCGGGCTAGACAGTCGTGACGCCAGATTGAATACCTCCCTAAGACACATTTCCAACAAAAAAAAGAAAGCCCCAACCCAAGCTAGCAGAGTCTCACGGGACCTAGCGTGCCAAGAGGATCCGATTGGTGTGACATACTGTATGAGGACACAGCTGTACTACAGTATACATTATATAGGAACAGTAGGTGGCGCCAATTTTCAAAGCAGGAAATAAAGCATTATGGAAACATTTTCCACAGGAGAAAAAAAAACAGTAAGTGAAGCCTCTTATAACATTACGGTAATGAGAAGTGAAGTGACCAGATATGCTAGAAAATAGTTAAGTGTAATGTAGACAGCACTTTAAATTGGCAGCAGACAAGAGTAATTAGTTAGGATCAGCTACCGCATATAGGACTACAGCTTATCGAAAATGTATAATGTACAAGTAATAAGCACCAGATTTTGTTATAATTAATGCAATTTGATATATTACCAGCGTTTGCAAGACAAGACCGGACACTGAACTGCTTTAATTGCTGTAAGATCAATAAGTTATTTAACACGATTCTCTCTCTAACTGTATCTTGCATTCAAAGATTTAGTTATACATGCAGAACACAGCCTCAGATAAAATAAGGCCTCATTATAGGAAATATATAAATAAGTATAGACATTCTGGCCTCCTCACACCTATCCGCTAACATCTGAGGAGCACATTGAAAACAGTAGGGCAGATGTATTCAGCCTTAACAAGAGATAAATGCAAGGGTGATAAGGAGAGATAAGCGTCCAGCCAATCAGCTCCTTACTGACTTTTTTCAAACACAGCCTGTAACATGGCAGTTGGGATGTGATTGGCTGGACGTTTATCTCTCTTTATCACCCTTAAACGTATCTCTTGCTAAGGCTTAATACATCTGCCCCGGTATGTTTTCTTACGCAATTATTCCCTATAAAATAGTAGCATTGCAAACTTTGGAAAGAGGGATTGACCTACTGTATTCCTCTGGAATTATATGAAGTACACATTACAGTATATAATACATTGTGGTGGGAATAGGAATAAAGAGGTGTCCTCCTTTACGCCAACATACCATGCATCGGGAGGCAACAGGAGCGAGTGAGCAGCGCAACTTTCTTTTCACTTTGGTCACAATGGAATGTGTATTTATCACCTCACATGGATTAATTTGATATGGGACACTTGTATATCTGTGTGCGATGAGTCTGTATATGAAGCATAACAGAACTTGGCATGAACAGAAGCTGCGGCCGCTGCATGGTAGCACATCGTAAACAGATCCAGACTCACACACAGATACACAAGTGGCACAAACCATATAAATCAGTGCAGTATCGGGAATCAGTTTGTTTGCATCTTATTTCGGAAAAGAGTGGCATGGGACCTGTTGCGGCAAGAAGGGGTGTTTGACGTGCCTGCAGCAATAGTGTACGAGGACACATTTGTAGGTCACTAAAGCAAGAATTTGGTTTGTGTACGCTTTTAAACAATTTCAGCATTTATGTGTGAATGTGCCACAAGGCGCGCTATAGGTGGTTGTAGACTTTGATAAAACCTTCCAAAGAAGAAGATGAGAATGACAAAACAGAGGTCGTACTCTTCATGCCACAACAGCTCCTGGATAACAGTGGAACATGAAGTTTTAGAATAGATCTAGGCAAAGCCTTCTTAACGGGTGTGGTATAATCATCTACAGCAGGCATGGCCAAACTGTGGACCGCCAGCTGCTGGTAAAACTACACATCCCAGCATGCCTTGTCATAGTTTTAGCATTCGGCCGCAAATCGCATGCAAAAATCGGATGCGATTTAGCGGCCGATTTGCAGCCGATTTGCATGCTATTCCATCCTTGCACACCCCCACAATCCAAGTCAGCCCGAAGCGTGGCGAGTGGACGCGTCCTCCCGACCTTTTCATACCCCCACTATCCACTTCGGCGTGGAGATTCTATAAAGCGTGGTGAGCGCAGCGAGCCAAGCCCCGCGAGGGGACACGGAAAACCACCCCGAAGCGTGGCGAGTGCAGCGAGCCCCGCGCGGGGACACGGATTACTTGACGTGTATTCCGCTGCACTCGCCACGCTTCGGAATGGTTTTCCGTGTCCGCTCGCCACGCTTCGGGCTCGGTGGCTCGCCACGCTTTATAAAATCAACTCCACGCCGACATGGATAGTGGGGGTATGAACTGGTCGGGAGGACGCGGATCGCGTCCGCTCGCCACACTTCGGGCTGACTTGGATAGTGGGGGTGTGCAAGGATGGAATACCATGCAAATCGGCAGAAAATAGCGGGAAATCGGCCGCTAAATCGCATCTCATATCGAATCGGCCGCTAAATCGTATGCGATATCTTATGCGATTTAGTTTAAATCAGGCCCCGTGATAATACACAAGTACCACATTCCCTAATATCAAAACTGTGGCAAGGCATGATGGGACTGGTAGTTTCACAACAGCTTAGATAGACAGTTACTAGGTTGACCCCATACAGTCAATAGGTACAAAAGTTCAATATGGAAAAGGTAGACTTTAGAAAAGGTCAACATGAAAATGGTCGACACAGTGTGTTCCATTTCTGCGTACATTTCTTGCAACATAGACAGTAAATAGACATGAATGTTCCCAAGATGTTGTTAAATTCCATAATTTCTTATGCGTTCTTCACCAAATGCAATGCATAACATAGACTGCAGAATATCTAATATTATTTTACAAACTGATGGTATTACTTACCCTAATCCACCCTGATAAGTGAAACAGACCCGCCATTCCAGACATCCTAAAATATGACGAGACAGAATCCAGCATTACAGAGATTAACACTGTACACAATACACAGTAATGATGCTAGTCTGGGTAGAGACAGCAGCCTAGAACGGAGACAGGCTCAGTGTCTAGCAGACAAACCAAATGTGATCATTTATATTGAGCCACCTACCTGTTCTCTTCATTTACATTATCTGACAGGACTGAATGTGAAGTATAAAGATACAGATTTAATGAAGAAGATCTTCGGCAACAAGTCAATCTTAAATAATTAGTGGAATGATTATACAGTAACCCAAGATTGGAATCTAAGTTGGGTGGTTTACATGAAATGTATCTAGGAGCTTCCACATTTCTCTACTGCACTATAAGATAAGCACTCATCTTCTATGAACACACTGAAATATTAACAGAAAATAATATAAACACCATTAGTTAATAAATGTATATACGGGGCGATTCAGGTCGGTTCGCAAAGCACATTTGGTTTGCTAATGGACAAAACCATGCTGCACTGCAGGTGGGGTAGATGTAACGGAGTGGCATGAAGGCTGTTCTAGTGCCTTGATGGCTAACCTTGACACTCCAGATATTGTTGAAACACACATCCCAGCATGCTCTGCTACAGTTTTGCTATTTGGCCATGCTAAAACGGATGCAGGGCATGCTGGGATGTGTAGTTCAACCACAGCTGGAGCGTCAAGGTTAGCCATCACTGTTCTAGTGTGTACAAGAGCAATATATAGCTCTAACGTCCAAACAATGTAAAATATTGTTCATCGTTAGCAATGTGTGTATGCTGAATTTTGATATTTCTGGTCTCAAAGGAAATAGTTTAACATTGTAAAAGCCAGTAACAAATAACTACTTATTGAATACTGAGGAAGCCAGAAATGAGGAGATAAGAAAAAGTGGTGAGCACTTCAGCGAGATCACAGGGACACAGAACAGTGAGCGGTGAGCCAGACTCTCAAAAAACATTGAATACTCCTCAATGACTTGGCCAAACACTGAAGAGTGCAAGTTAAAAATAAACACAGTTCGAGTATCCCTTATCCAAAATGCTCGGAACCAGATATCTTGCATTTATGTTGTATAAACACAACAAACACATGAAATACACACAGATATATTTTATTTGTGCATGAAACAAGGTTTCAAAACATGACACAAAGTTTGTGGACTATCTCAGGTACTGAATTTGAATGCCAAGCAATCGTTTTCGTGTCAATTACATATCATGTCCCCAGTAGTGCCAATTACAGATGTCCCCAGTAGTGCTAGTTACATATCATGTCCCCAGTAGTGCCAGTTACATATCATGTCCCCAGTAGTGCCAATTACAGATGTCCCCAGTAGTGCTAGTTACATATCATGTCTCCAGTAGTGCCAGTTACATATCATGTCCCCAGTAGTGCCAGTTACATATCAAGTCCCCAGTAGTGCCAGTTACATATCATGTCCCCAGTAGTGCCAGTTACATATCATGTCCCCAGTAGTGCCAGTTACATATCAAGTACACAGTAGTGCCAGTTACATATCAAGTACACAGTAGTGCCAGTTGCATATTAAGTACACAGTAGTGCCAGTTGCATATTAAGAACACAGTAGTGCCAGTTACATATCAAGTACACAGTAGTGCCAGTTACATATCATGTCCCCAGTAGTGCAATTACCAAAAAAAATACAAAATAGCATTCTGAAAACTATGGATAAGGGATCATTTGGATAAGGGATACTCAGCCTGTATATGGAAATGAGGAACCTCGCCCACTCTCTGGAATGCCATTACTCCTGTAACAAAACTTGCAGTGGAAAATCTTCTCTTAAGGCAAGCTAGTCACATTCTAGAGGGCTGTCCACTTAACCTCGTTAGTCTACTCTACCCAATCACCCAAACAAAATGTACATGTGTTCTGTTATACTCAAAACAACCCTCTGGGGTTCCAGGCTAAAACTGATGCTAAATTGCTATATGACTGGATCATATATAGCCCATTAAGGTTAACCATTAACCTCTTAATATCCTATAGGTTGTAAATGTGTAAGCATTGCCATCTAACCAGTCTAAAATAGACAAGCGGTGGTGTTGGCCATAGCAGCCAATCTGATTTTAGTTACCCTTTCTTGATTACATGCTAGAAAATGATAGACCGCATCTGATTGGTTTATTTGGGCAATACTACACTCTTCTAGTAAATATACCCCCCCCAGCCTTGTTATACTGCTGTATTCACATAACAGAATACGATAGTGCCGTACAAATAAACGTTAACTTGCTTATGTGCCCGATTTCACCTGGGAAAATGTTGGACAGAACACTTTACCCATCTTCACCCCCTTAGGAGTCACATGTGCTTAGTGGGAGGCTGCAAACAATGGTCACAGTTTCCAGACCACCCAGATGCTCACATGTGAAAAATGCATGTCGACATTTTGACTGTCGACCTTGCCATTGTCGACCTAATGGTTGTGTCGACCTTCCAACCCTGTTGACATATTTCATGTGTAGACCTAAGTCATGTCAGCCGTCAGTGGTGGACCCAATGCTTGACCACCTAATATGGGTCAACCCAATGACCCATACCCTATGCAAGGGATGGGTAACCTTTGGCCCTTCACCTGTTGTGGAACTACACATCCCAGCATGCCCTGCAACAGTTGTAGCATGGCCACACAGCAAAACTGTAACAAGTCCTGCTGGGATGTGTAGTTCCACAACAGCTGGAGGGCCAAACGTTCCCCATCTCTGCCCTATGCTACAGGGTTGTATTATTCATGTGTTTTCCCAATAGGGATTTTACAGGTACAACTACTGTAAGTCATGCATAGCCATACGTTTTCATGCAACGGTTAGGCCACTTATAGGGGCAGATGTACTAAGCCTGGCGAAGAGATAAAGTGGAGATAAAGCACCAGCCAATCAGCTATGTTTGAAATATGACAGTTAGGACTTGATTGGCTGGAGAGTCCTCTCCTTCCACTTTAGCCACAGTTTAAATCCCTCGCCAGGCTTAATCAGGCACCTGGAGGGCGGCAGTTCGCCCCTCACCCCCAGCGAACTGTGTAAAAAAATTGCTGCCCCGGCGCCCCTGCAGTGCTGGGGCGGTCAGGGGTGTCCGTGCCGTAGGGGTACCTGCGGCACCGTCATGTGTATAAAGCTGGCTGCGGCCGGCGGGGTCCCTGTAGTGAATAGCAAATAACTAGCGCTATGCGCGCGGCGGCGCGGGAAGCGCTAGTTATTTGCTATTCACTACAGGGACCCAGCCGGCCGCAGCCAGCTTTATACACATGACGGCGCCGCAGGTACCCCTACGGCACGGACACCCCTGACCGCCCCAGCACTGCAGGGGCGCCAGGGCAGCAATTTTTTTACATAGGTACCACCCCCCCCCTCCCCCGGGGCGCCCCCACCCCGACTCGCCTGGGGCGCTCCGGTGCCTTGCACCGGCCCTGGGCTTAATACATCTGCCCCATAGAGTCATCACACCAGAGAAGGAATACAATGTTATGGCATGCACAAAGGAACTGGATGCTTTAGTTTTATACTCCTAATTGTTCACTGGCATTGGCTGAAACAAGAATTCCTTACAAGATAGAGGAAGGCGACTTCCATCCTGCCACGGGCTCTATAACTTCCCACTTCTTCTCCGAAATAAACGTGTGAAGGTCTTCTACCATTCTTGATCCATGGTAGCGTCGGAACACCCCATCCTGGGCGCTAGGAAACAGGAAACGTTAATATGTGTAAACTTGCAACGTACATTGTACACAGAGAACAACAGGCTCATTGGGTATGTGCAGTGTGTACCCAGCGTAAGAACACCACACACTACACCAATACAGACATAGCCAAATTATTATCACACCTTTGTCACCGAAGTAAATGGTTGTATATGGAACGCTGTGTTAGTTGTTTCAACTGGACAGTGAAGTATAATGCATCACGTAGTCATATTAAGAAGTACATAGAAAAAGGGTTTTGTTCTTTTAATATTAACCCCTTCAGTAGTGTTTTTTTTGGGGGGGCAGCGCTCCCGACTGGATGAGTTAAAAAAAAAAAACACCACTGCCTCCCTGGGTCCAGGCAGCGCCGCTGAACTGTCAATCAGCCGCTGCCCGGACCTGCACCCCGGCACCCCGTCCCTGTCCCCGGCAGCCGGCTTGTCATAAGCTGGCGCCGGGGACTTCAATAGAAAAGCCGGAGGGGAGGGGGGAGGAGGTGGGAGGAGGCGCGGCGGAGGGGAGGGAGCCGGATTGAACTCAGCAGCGCTGCCCGGCTCTAAACAGTGGCAATCCCGAGAATTTTCCAGGCTTGCCAGACTCTGCACTGAGGCACAGCCCGGAAAATTCTCGGGATTGCCACTGAAGGGGTTAAATAAATGCTATTATTATATTACTATTAATGCTTGTTTTAGCAAAGTGGGTTTAAATACAAAATGAGGGTAAAAAAGAAAATAAATGACAGGTGCCTGAAGAGGTCAAATATAATATTCACTACTACAGATGCAATCGCAACACACTGGGCGGAAATTTACTAAGATGGGCGATCTATTTCACATGGGATGTTGCTATGGGCAACAAATTAAAAGCTACTTCTTATTTATCTAACACCTTCTAGAAGATAATAGATCTGATTGGTTGCCCATCTGAAATAGAACTCCCATCTGAGTAAATTTCCCCCACTGTATCTTCTTACAAACGCAGCATGTAAAGTAGAATTCTAAACTTACTGGAATATCGTTGGAAGAGTTGTAACGAAGAACCGGCCGCTCAGTCCTGACAAAGACAAGCAGAGGAGATCAGTTACAGGACGGAGAGGCAGAAAGAACACATCATTGTGTTGTGGTGCAAGATGACAATTTATTCACCAAAAAAAAAAAAAATCACCTGGAGTGACAAAGGCAACTTAACTCTCAGATGGACAAAACCATGTGCGCCGCAGGTGGGGCAGATGTAACATGGGCAGAGAGAGTTAGATTTGGGGCAGTTATTTTGTTTCTGTGCAGGATAAATACTGGCTGCTTTATTTTTACACCGCAATATTGTTCTCAGTTTGAAGTAGACACCCCGCTCAAATCTAACTCTCTCTGCACATGTTACATCTGTCCCACCTGCCGTGCAGCATGGTTTTTGACCATTAGCAAACCAAATGTGCTTTGCAACCAACCTGAATCACCCCATAAATGAGATCATTTGAGGTTATTACATCAAAACCCTTTATGCTCCAAACACAAACCAAATGGCTTTCTTTGGTAAGTTCTGCTCTATGCTGCGCAATAGGGCCTGCACCTATAACTGTTCACTGTATTGTGTTTTACGACCACTGAAGCTAAGACAATACATAACTGCGGACTCACTGCCATGCGACAGTCCCTAATGCCTGTGTTTACGTGGAACAGAACAAGTCAGAACAGAGTGTTCTCTCGCTTAACAAGGGACTAGCATTTGGGTGGGAAGCTGCAGCTACGGACGTGAGCCTGCAACAGTCTGGCTCTTTTCAGTAAATAAACTTCACCGAAATGCTATTTCTTTTTTTTATTTTAGGCCCAATTATATTTTTTAAATGAATTTCAGCTGTATTATTAAGACAAAGGGAGAAAATGTCGCTTTTCTACAGATTAAAAACAATGAAAACTTCAGTACTGATATAAAGTAAGCAGAAGCATTAAAGGCACTGGGAATATGCAGGCGGTAGAGCTGGGAAAGGATTCGGCTAATCTGTACAAATGCACTCCTTTTAACAGCTATTACAACAAAAACTGTTTACTGTCATTAACAATCCTTTAAGTGCTTTTAATGGCCAGGTAGCCCGTTGTAGATGTACTCTGCATGTGAAAAAGTGAAGAGGATTGGCGGAACACTAATTGTTAAGGGTTTGTACATGTCATTTCCATCCACACCTCTGGAGTCCCAATAGAATACTCTGCAAACATACTGTAAGTAAAAGGGAAATCGCTTCCTAATGGACGCACTGTTAAATAGATTCTATATTCTACTGATGGTCTATCAGAACCGCTGCGGTCATAATGTTATTATCACTGAATGAGACAGTGAGCAAATACCGGCTACTCTCTTATTCAGTCATAATAACATTACAGACTATAGAGATTTCAGGTTATGGTATAGCGCATAGGATCCCAAACGCGGTCCTCGAGGCACCCCAATGGTCCAGGTCAGTGGCGTTAGTTTGTCCCAGTTGCCCGGAGGCAAGATGAATATTGGTGCCACACACACACACAACGTTATTCAAAATATATATAATATACTGTTATGAAATATATATAATATACTGTAAAAAGAAAGAGAGGGAGAACACATATTTCAGAACTCAGGCACAGAAGCGATTTGGATGGCTTTCCATTAATGGATTTAAACTGGCAGTGGTGGAGAGGTGCCCCCTTGAGAGCAGGAGCCCAGCGGCAGATGACTCCATTGCCTTCCAGAGTTCTGCCTCTGGTCCAGGTATTAAGTGTATCCATGCTTGGCCACAGGTGACTTAATTAGTAACTCAGTCAGTCTGATTTAACCATCTGTGCTGAGCCAAGGATATACCTAAAACCTGGACCGTTGGGGTGTCTTGAGGACCGCGTTTGGGAACCTCTGGAGTAGCGGATCAATGGTGTCTAGATCGACCATGTTGTGTTTGACAATGCTTCAGGGGTGTACACACGGTTCGACCCGCCGGCCGCTGATACCGATTCCATTTGGGTTTCCAGCATCGGCCAGGAGGAAGGGAGGGAGGGCAGGAGGACAGCGCGTGGGGGGAGGGAGATGCAGCATTGAGTAGCATGGAACTGCTTCCAATCTGGCATATCGAAGCAGAAATAGACTTGCCTACACATTCTATTTGTACTCTCAATCCCAATGCCTCGCGCATCCGTATGTATCAAATCTGCATCGAATGCAGCTAACACTGTTCGATTCACTGTTCGATTCGATTTGTCACGTCCAAGCAAAAAGGGCGGGGTCGGCCTCACGGACATGACAAATATGAGGAACTGATATCCTAACGTTCTGTAACCGGTCCGATATGGCATTCTGGAATGTGTTGCGCAACTACTGAGAACACAATGGAATAATAATAATAATAATCAAAATATCGATTCATTAAGCAGCAGCGATGTCTTTTCCTTATCTTATGTTTAATTCATCAACATAAATATATAAATATGCATAAATAAAAACAGAAAGGCTCTTTTAAGAATCGCATTATAAAAAGATGGATTTACCAATATAGTTGCTTCAATGAACACTGTTAAAGTGTTGTTTTTTTTATTTCACCCACGGAAAAATCATTAATTTTTTTTAAAGGTTAAAATCACAGAATGTTTCCCTGAAATATTGTTTTTGTCGATATCGTTTTTCAAATAAAATCACTAATTCCCTTCTTTTCATTAAACACATTGCTGCTATGGAAACTGCAAGTCCCTGGGTTATATTAGCTGAATGCCTCTATCGGAATATGTGATAGAGCTGATGGAATTTCATAAATATAAACAATGATTGGGCACATTTACAGTATGTTATGATGTTATGTGGGCTATGGTGTTGCAACCCAAGCATTCAATCCGACGGTTTCTGACACTGTCAAAACTGGGAATAGAGGATGATGGTTCCCTTGTTCCAGGTCACTTTTCAATAACTGGCTTCCAACCAATCGCAATGGACATGCTTCATGTCATTTCAAATAAAATGAAAAACACTTAAGGATTAAGTGGGGGGGAGGTGTGGTTCATACGGCTGTTTAACAGCACGGCCACCATAGATTAGGGCCCTATCTATTTGGTGTTTTGGGGGCCGGATTTAATGCAATGAGCGTACGCTGGCCATGCCGGATGCCAGCCCATCCCGGTAGTTTTTAAAGGGGCAGTGAATTACAAGGCTAAACCATGCCTTTTAAATTACTGCCCCTTTTTAAAAAAAACAACACTCAGCGTTTACACATGGTCCTGGATGTCACTCCATGCTTACGTGACCTTTCTCAGGGTAGGCTGGATCCACCCCAAAGTCCTCCATCTGAGGGTATACAATTCACATTTCTCTGGGAAGAGCGGCTCTACACTATTGGGACAATTTAAAGAAATATTTCTAGTTAAAATGTGCATTCTGATGCTAGATAGAAACATGGGGGTGCAAACCTAACATATTTTGGGGGGTATTCAATGTCGGCCGCTATTTCTGCTGGGGGAAATAGTGGTCCTCGCCTATTTATTGCTGCCATTTCTGACAGCATTGAAGACCAAAACAGATCAGACTTTAAAACAAGTCAATTCAGCCTTCTCGGAAATGACCGCGGATTGTAGAATTCACTGATGTTTTTTTACAATTCGAGGTAGTTTTTGCCCACTTTGAACATTGAATACTGGCTGTCGAGTTTCTATCGAGCTGGGTGAAAACAGATCGGAATTTCGACAGTCATAACATTTCGACAGTCGGAATCTCTTATTGAATAGCCCACTTACAGGTAAATGATGCACATTTGCTCCCAAGTAAACCATGCTGTGATGTAAGAGGTGGAAACCCATTTGGTTTTTTGGTCATGTAGGGAAAATGCTGGTTGCATTTATATGTAGCACAGAAATATTTGGCAACTCCAACCTGTATGTACGACTGCAGATTTTAAATTTAACCCCATTGCAGTAAAAAATGGTTGTCAGTGAAGGTGAAAAACTGGTCTTCCTATGGAGTCACTCATATAAAATGCCCGACATGAGCCGATTATACCAATAAGGTGCACCATAACTGTACCTGGTTCTTCAGTAACATCCACTTTTGCAACATTGACATTGAGTGTTTGTCCTTGTTTGGCAAAACTCTCCCACTCGGACTGAAATTGCTGACATGCCGGACACCAAGGGGCATAGCTGAAATACAAGAATAAACATATTATACTCCGTAGAATCCAACAAATACGCAAATGTGTTCTGTATGGGGATAGATAACACTTCTCCAAGTTTCAAACATTTACTCCTATGTAAAAAAGGAAGTTAAGGGGGGGTATTCAATCCTGCGTCACGACTGTCAGGCTAGCCCAATGGTCGTGACCCGGTCTCGTTCTCGGCCGGCTCAACGTCAGCTCGGCAGGCGGGATTCAATGTCCCACCTGCCAAGTGTTGAAAAGGGGGAGTGGCCGCAAGAAACGGACAGAAATCATCGAGCTGTGGCCGGGAGCTCGACAATTCCCGGCCGTTCTCGCCAGAACGGGCCCGACTGCTTGTGAAGTCGGGCCCGTTCTGCTGAGATCCCTGTTCAATGCTGTTGGGGAAGACAGTATTGAATAGGGCCCTGCTGCTATTTTCCCCGTCGGGAACAGCGGCAGGGAATTGAATACCCCCCTCCCCCCTAAGGAGCTCGCTGGTCGATACTTTTTCTCTCTCCAAAGCCAAGTACTGTAGATAGAACCCTATCTCAGCAAATATCCATATGGTTTGGAGACACAAGATCAAGGGAACTGAATAGATAAATATTCCTAGAATACATTCTGACTAATGAAAAAGTTGTTGTGTATCAATAAAGCTTTGCTTGTTGCAAAGCAATCCTCTTGGCCACAGGTCTATAAACAAAGGCAGCATCAGATTAAATTTTTTTTTTTTAACCCCAAACTTTGAAATCTGTTATGAAAATACAATACAATCGTCAAGCCTTGGAAGTCAGATTCATTATGCTGCGACTCTGTTGTGGCCCACATGTACCGTACAGAATAATTACACATCTCCTAAGGCTCTATCAGCTATTCAGTCTGCTCAATGGATTATGTATGAACAGCTCCGAGATAAAAAACAATTTTTGCTACTTTACACTGAAAAAAAAATAAAAAAAGGCAGAGAAAAGAATGTCCTGCACTTTCTACATCACGGGCGACTCTTAATCATACACAAAAGTAGCTCCAAGCAAGACGTTTATTACAAGAATAAAGCATTACAATCAGACTTATTGTTCTCCCAAGTAAGATACTAAGGATTCTATGCAGTTAACTAATTCAGTTGACTGGTCTAGAATATTCCATAGTCTGCATTCGCACAAGGGGGGGGGGGGGGGGGCGGCATCGGCCCGGCAGGATTTGGTGGACTCGCAAGGCTGCGAATTTGCAGTGCTGTAGTGCTTCTAGCACAATGTGGTCTGTATATCAGCACTGATATGCAAACCAGACCTGTGCTAGAAACACCACAGCAGACAGGGACACCCCAGGCAGGGAAGAGGAACTGCATGGGTTTTCAAAGATAGCGGATGCTCTAGAATGAACACTAAACATTCCCATACATAGTGAAATTCATTTAGAATCAGAATGTTAGAAAACTGGGCTCACAGGAGATCGCAGTTTTAGTGCTGGCCAGGGGTGGGCGACAACACGACAAGGGACAGCAACATGGCGTTTTCTGGGAGTGGTCCAGACAACGCTGTTGGTTGTGGTTCAGGGAATACAATCGCCAAACTCAATATACTGTGCAGTCATACCACGGAACGTTCAGTGGGTAAAAGATCGCAGGATGGTAGTATTGCCCAGTTTTTGGAGCAAAGCATAAAAAAAGCAAGTTATTCTGTAACTGGAACAAAACATGATGATACAATATAAGGGGAGCAGATACATTCATAGAATTTTGCATGCAGGGTAAAAACTGGCTTAGTGTTCATTGTAACACCCTGCACCTTTCAAAACACGTGCAGTTCCCCTTTCATGCCTGTGTCGTCACTCTCTGCTGTGGTGCTTCTAACAGTCTGATTTGTATTTCAGCAGAGAGATACAGATCAAACTATGGGCCTTATTTTGGTTCATTCTTTCTGACAAAATCCTTCTTAGATGGACAAAACCATGTGCACTGCAGGGGGGCAGATGTAACATGTGCGGAGAGAATTAGATTTGGGTGAGTAATTTTGTTTCTGTGCAGGTAAAATACTGACTGCTTTATTTTTACACTGCCATATAGATCTCACTTTGAAGTAAAACCCCACCCAAATCTAACGCTCTCTGCACAAGTAACATCTGCCCCACCTGCAGTGCACATGGTTTTGCCCATCTAAGAAGGATTTTGTCAGAAAGAATAAACCAAAATAAGGCCCTAAGTGAGAAACACAACAACAGACAGCGACACCCCAGGAAGGGAAGAGGAACTGAACATGTTTTGAAAGGTGCAGGGTGCTACAATGAACCCTAATTGCTGCTTTTGCATATAGCCCACAAATGCTGGGCAGCTTTATTTTGTACACAGCAATTTTAGATTAGAACTGGAACCTGCCCCTCCCAAATCTAATATCTCTGCACTTTACATCTGCCCCATCTGCAGTGCAGCACGGGTTTGCTCAGGTGCACAGTTACTTGCTTCCATCAAAGTATATTTCACTTAAATCTGAAATTTTAATTGCCTCTAATCGCAAGCATTGTATTCACGTTCTTACTTGTGATTTAGGGAACTTCTGGTGTTTTTGGCAACACACAAGCATACAAAGAAAGCTGTTCAATTAGTTTACATGGAATTAATAGTTGTAACGAGCATTGATGACCTGATACGTATTGAACACTACAGAATGTGCTGAGATGTGAGTGCCAGGAACCAAATAATATGTTCATTGGCACCTTCTGGGGACCAAGCCCGCTCTCTGTGACTCGTTAAATGTCAGGTCGGAATAAATAATGTGAAAGGTTAAAATAAAATTGCATACCAATATATATATATATATAAATAGAATAAATTGGCTAAAGGACTGGAGCTTCCTCATTGGCTCCCACTCAGCGATGGGACAGACCAACCAGTGATGGAGGACCACTCTGCAAACATTGACCGTGGGCAATTGCTTCGCCAGAAGCTATCCAGGCAACCCGATAGGCTGATGCCTGCCACCTCTTATCTGGGATTTTGTTACACCTGCCTGAGGCATGCGAAATCAAATTCCCAAAAGAAGACCTTTTTTCAAGCGAAAACACACAAGTGTCACTAATACCCCTTTTACACCAAAAACATTTCTGGGATGTTGGCGGGTCATGGAGGGGAAGAAATCCAAGGAATAACTCCAAGGAAAAAAACAGGCGCTTGACAAGAGTTGTCCCTCTGAGGTTTAGCAGCTGCTCAAAAAGGGGGGATAGTCAGTCCCCACCTAAAAGATATGTTGGCGGGTCAGCCTGGGTCAGTTCTCAGTGTAAATGCTCTCTTTAAAAATATTCCGGGTCTCTGACCGACCAGGTTTACATCAATGGCAGAGGCTGCATGCAGCCTCCGCTGCTGTCTGTTGTACTATGCAGGCAACAGCGGAGCCGGAGAGATGAATAGATGCCGGTGTGCCGCTTCCATTCACCTCACGGACGAGGCTGGGGGCACATGGACAGAGGCTGGGGGCAGCCTGGCAGCTCTACCAAGCGTTGCGGGAGGTCCCAGCTGGCAGATTTCCTGGCGCTTGGAGATAATGTAATCATCACCAGCTTAGGATCCTCCTCCGCTAATGTTGCCTGCTCAGAATCATGTCAGTTGGGGACAGCGGTGTAAATGTGTTAAAAGCCGGGGCACACCTGGGTTGGAGCCTGGTCCAAAAACCAAGGTGCGGCCTGGCTTTTTAGTATAAAATCAGTATTAACCTTTGTGTTTTCGGGCAATTTTTTTTTTTTCCGGGAGACCAAATTGGTAAGCCTGAAAAAAAATGCAATAATCGAACACTTTTCACTACGTGTTTATTTGCATTTTATTGGATCCTATTCACTAATAATCTGTTCAATAGTTTTTTCAGTTAACACAGAACAAATCATTATAAAAAAACTGTAAAATTGCCTAATTTTGGTCTAGGTACCCTATAAACACTGCACAATACAAGAATGATTAGATACTGTAGATAGATAGATAGATAGATAGATAGATAGATAGATAGATAGATAGATAGATAGATAGATAGATAGATAGATAGATAGATAGATAGATAGAGTTTCACATGTTGTGCTCCACTGGGATGTCTGCTGTGGGATTAAATTACTGATGTACAACTGGGATTAAGAGAATAAGACAATTCTTAAAATTAATCCTAGTGAAGGGCTGAATGAAATCAACTTCACATTGTATTGTAATCTTTTTTTCCTGCGCATAATAAGCATTGAGTTTTATTATGTGTCTGAAATGCCAAGGCAGGAATATTATAAAATGAACCTTTGAAATATTATGCATATATATATAGTTCAGGTAGACTAAAGATACAGAGGGTAAGCCTCTGAAAGGGGATTATAATGATAATTTCAGTTATACTACAACAATTGGTTTCTCGGAGGAAAAAGCTCCATTAACTGGAGAAGAACCAACAGTAACCATTTCCTGTGCAGTAAGTCCTGCTTCAGGAAATGGCTGCCACGGCCACTAATGAGGTGGAGAGAGCAGCAACATGGTCCCCACAGAGTGTATATTAGGTCCATAACAGATGATAATAACTACTCTAATCAACAAAATGAGAAAGATCATTACATGACGTGGTCCTCACAGGGAAGTGGGTTTACCCTCCGCCTGATAAATGCATATTCACAGATATTCAGGAAGGTTGGTAGCATTCCTGCTAGGCGCTGCCCTCACCATTTTAAAATGACAATGCGTACTGCACTAATGGAGGCTCCCCCCTGAACCAGCTTACAGGGCACATCCTCACCTGTCCCCACCCATGGGATGTATTTTTTCTGGTGGAAAATTTGAAAGATGCATCTATTAACAGTGTGGATAGAACTTGGGGGTAGCCCTGCATAACACCCAGAGTGACATATAGGGGAGCATATCATGAAATCCTTCCCTTTCCCCCAGCCAGCCACACACCCTTTTCTGGGTTCCCTCTCTACCCCTCAGCACCCTGGCCTGCGTTGACCCTGGAGTGAACACTAACTGGGCAGAACAGGCAACGTCTGTAAGACATCAATAGCTAGGGACACACTGGAGCGATGGCGGCACAATATGCTGTTTCGTGCCAACAAATCATATTAATCACTCAGTGTATACGGGGTATGACACACACACTCTTACAACCAGAGCCCTGTAGTATGCCTACGAGTAATTGTTTCGTCCTTCATTAAAGTCGTTCCAGTGTGCACACACAATCTGGGCAGATCTGGGCATTCATTCGGGTGTCGGAATAAACACCTGTTGCTCTAGTGCAGTGATGGCTAACCTTGACACTCCAGCTGTTAATGAACTACACATCCCAGCTAAAACTGATGCAGGGCATGCTGGGATGTGTAGTTCAACAACTGCTGGAGTGTCCCATACACACTGGGTGATTTTGAGCTGAAAGCAGCTCACTTTTACCGTTTGAGCTGCTTTCCGCTCAAAAGCCGCCCAGTGTGTATGGCCCGGCGGTGAGTGCTGAGGTGCACTCACACATCATCGCCGGCCACCGCCACTTCACTGCTGTGTAATGGGCATTACAGTGTGTGGTATATTAAGTTATAGGCATTACGGTGCGTGGTATATTATAGGTATTACTGTGTGTGGCATAATGTGTAATAGGCCTTACAGTGCGTGGTATATTATAGGTATTACTGTGTGTGGCATAATGTGTAATAGGCCTTACGGTGTGTGGCATAATGTGAAATAGGCATTACAGAGTGTGGCATCATGTGTAATAGGCATTCCAGTGTGTGGCATCATGTGTAATAGGCATTCCAGTGTGTGGCATCATGTGTAATAGGCATTTTGGTGTGTGGCATAATGTGTAATAGGCATTATGGTGTGTGACAATTGGTTTAATCCTGGCTCAGTGTGCATTTTTTTTATATAGGATTTTGAAAAATGTGCCCTGCTGAGTGGTCCCTGCCCTAGAGTGAACACTAAGAAAGTGAGATATTTTAGAAGACTTTTCCCATTTTTTTTTACAGTGGCAATCATTTACACTAAAAAAAACAGATTGATTTTGCCATGTAATTGATTGCCGCTTTAAAAAAAAACCCTCTCACTTTCTAATTATCACACCCTATTCCATTTGGCCCTAAAGGTGCATACACATAGTGCAATTTTGGCTATGGCCAATTTTGACTATACGATTTTCCTTAAACTCTCCTTAGCCCAGGACCACCGATTTTGACTATATTTTTGGCTGTAAGATTCTGACTATACTAGAACATTGGATTGTACACAATATAGTCAAAATTGGGCTGCCTGCAAGTTTATTTTTAATTGCAATGCTGATCCCATTGGCGCGCATCAGGATGGCAAGCTGTACTGCGCACTAGCTTTTCTTCCAATTTACAACATATAATCAAAACCGGGAGTACAAGTCGCACCATGTGTATATGCACCTTAAGGCCAATATTCAATTACCAGTGGGACACTTCCTCAAGAAATTAACAGGGGAAGCCTATTTTAGCTACAGAATGTCACTAAACATCATGTATTTGTGAGGTGGGATGGGGAGAAGGGTTCATATATTGGAAACTAGGCATATGAAAAATGCACTGAACCTGCGCACTTACTAGATCTCTCTGTAGGGAAACATGTGCATTGAGGGAGTATGGGAAAAATGCTTTTACTTCATATGTCACATGACAGCGGAGAAGGCTTCAGTCTGAGTCTAAGCTGCCCTTTTGGCTCAACCCTAAATACACACGTTGTCTGATGATCCCCTACTGGGTGTGCTTCCTTGGCGGAAAGAGAGACAATGTAACTAACCAACTCATTATTACCTGTGATATTCTAATAACAATATTCTCCCTGATTTAATATCTTTGATTGTCAACACAGGTGTAAACAGGGGTTATTGGGTATAACAACACAGAATCCATGAAGCGATCACAGATTTGAGCGTTAACAGGTTGGCAGGACCATATAACTCCCGAGGTATAGGGGATTTACTTTGCAGATTGGAGGCTGTTGCCAGGTTTCGGGGCTTATTCAATATTTACCTTTGGTAAAAGTGCTGCGGGTCACTGAGGGCCTTATTCTAGTTCACTCTTTCTGACAAAATCCTTCTTAGATAGACAAAACCATGTGCATTGCAGGTGGGGCAGATGTAAAATGTGCAGAGAGAATTAGATTTGGGTGAGTTATTTTGTTTCTGTGCAGGGAAAATACTGGCTGCTTTATTTTTTACACTGCGATATAGATCTCACTTTGAAGTAAAACCCCACCCAAATCTAATTCTCTCTGCACATGTTACATCTGCCCCACCTGCAGTGCACATGGTTTTGTCCATCTAAGAAGGATTTTGTCAGAAAGAGTGAACTAGAATAAGGCCCTTAGAGCAGCATAAAAGAGTTTACTACCTGGAAAAAAGAGTACCAATATTGTGTGTCCTTTCTCACATCAATAAACTGGGTCTGATACATAAGCAACCCGGGTCCTAGTTTTACCCTTTTTTTTTAATCATATGAAATAGTCTGTAACCGATATGCATTTTTAAATAGTCACAATTATAATCACTCTTTGTAACTGTAAGCTCTAAAGTTATTCTTGGAATTAATAATTAATTTCTTGTTCCATTATTCTGTGTTTTTAACCACCTATGGCCTTGTAAGGCACACATGCTACTGATATGTATGAGTCTATACTGATGGCGTAACCGAAGGTCCCCTTGTGATGCCTCTACCGTAACTCTCCACCTTGGTGCCTAACCCTAAACGGTCCCTTCTACAGCCTAACCCAAACCATCCCCTCTGGCAACCTAATAATAACACCCAAAAGTCGTGAAAAATTTGGAAAACCCATGCATCGACAATGACCTTTCTAATGATGGGTAAAATCTAAATGACATGCAAACCATGAGATGTTGTCAACCATTTCCCATGAACTCCTGGACAAACTATATAGTGCACACACACACACACACACACACACACTGTGCAATATTGCCAAAGACCATATGATCTATTATCAGTGGCCACATCCAGGAGTATTCTGTCCTTAATGATATCCTCATACTGAGCTGAATGTAGGGCCTACAGAGTATGATGCATACGAGGTAGTGTTCATTCTAGCACCCGCCATATTTGAAAACCCATGCAGTTGCTCTTCCCTGCCTGGGGTGTCGCTGTCTGCTGTGGTGTTTCTAGCACAGGTCTGGTTTGCATATCAGTGCTGATATACAGACCACACTGCTAGAACCTCTACAGCAGACAGCGACACCCCAGGCAGGGAAGAGGAACTGCATGGGTTTCAAATATAGCGGGTGCTAGAATGAACACTACGAGGAGTAGTAGTACACATCGTCAGTGACATGGAACCTGATTCTGGCGATGGTTGGCAACCATCGAATGATTTGTCCTGCAGCGGCGGCATGTGAGGGGATGTGTTTTTGGTACACGTCCCCTAGCAGGTTACAAGGGGGAAACAGCAGCGCCTGTTGTCCTCCCGATGGCAGCAGCCCACCCCCAGCAAGCATCAGCCCGCCCAGGTGCCCATGGGATAGCCCAGCGTTTTCATGGGGATGCCTATAAAATGCCGCGTCCCTTCCTTCCTGCGGTGAATGGCACAGCAAGCATGTAGTACGTTTATTTATAAGGCGCCGCAAAGTGTCCGCAGCGCCGTACATAGCAAAAAAAAAAATTACAAGGTAACGTACAGGGTGTGTTGAAAAATACAGTATGAATAGGGGTATAGCTGGTAGAACTAAAATCAGCATCAGTTCAGAAGTAGGTGTCAAAATTGTCAAGGAGACTGAAGATGAAGTAGAGGAAGGGAAGAACAGGACAGGAGCACAGGTGAGGTAATGCGGTAGGGTGAGTACGTGAGGAAGGAGGGCCCTGCTCATAAGAGTTAACATACTAAAAATAGGTGGGTGGACGAACGAAATACAATAGGATAAGTAGGAACGGAGGGGAACGGAGGCAGGATAGGAGGATCAAAAGAGGTTAGGAGGAGGGATAGGCTAGTCGAAAAAAGTGGGTTTTAAGGGAGCGCTTGAAGGAGGTAAGGGAATCAGATAGCCTGATGGGTGGCGGGAGGTTGTTCCAGTGCAGGGGGGCAGCGCGAGAGAAATCTTGGACACGGGAGTGGGAGGAGGTGATTAGGTGAGAAGTCAGTCGGCGGTCAGCGATGTAATTCACTACACCCGTTTGCTGAGAAGGTTTGCATCTGGAATCTGCAAAATTGTTAGAAATGTTTTACCAGTATCTATGTAAAAATGTTTTACCAGTGTCTTAGGTCCATGTAAAACATTTACATTTTGACCTTTTTTACCTAGATATTGTAAAACAGCGAACTTCAAATTTGCGCTCATCACATTCCAACATTAATATCAATGATTTTTTTTTTATATAAGCAGCGCTCAAATTATAACTTGTACTTTCAGAAAATAGCATAAAGTCTTTTTACCATTTCTAATACATCAAACAATGTTTAAACCACATGAAGTTTCAAGAAGGGGAACCAAGAAAAAAATAAAAAACTTCCATTTCCTAAACACCACAAGTAAACATGACTGCTTCTTGTTTCGCCGTGTTGTGCTAATAAATCATTTCAGTTAATAACTCCCTATGTATACGTTTTCACAAGGAATATCTGCGCCTGAAATGAAAATGCTTTTATTTTTCAATTTCACTGTCTTGATTGAAACACTTCCTATGTTTAGTGAGAATATGGTAGAACAAAAAGCACTATCATTTTAAGGAATCGGGACATCTGTCAGAATGAACTTAGGTCTACAGTCATTAGGTCGACCCCACTAGGTCGACTGGCAGGAAGGTCGACCTGACTTAAGGTCGACATGAGCCAATGTCGACATGACTTAAGGTCGAATTTGCATAAAGGTCGACATGAGGAAGGTCGACTGGTCATAAGGTCGACATGGGTTTTTCACTGTTTTTTTATCCGAATGTCGACACAGTCGACACGGACACAGTTGGCAATGAGAATCGGACCCTCGCATCGCTCGCTTCGCTCGCGATGCTTCGGGCACGGTGCCTCGCTGCGCTCGGCACACTATTTTATTCTCCCACCATGCCCTAGTGGATGGTAGGGCATGAAATACCGCCTGTCGGCACATGTCGGCTCAAAAAACAGTGAAAACCCCATGTCGACCTTATGACCAGTTGACCTTCCTCATGTCGACATTTATGCAAATTCGACCTTAAGTCATGTCGACCTTGGCCCATGTCGACCTAAAGTCAGGTTGACCTTCCTGCCAGTCGACCTAGTGGGGTCGACCTAATGACTGTAGACCTAAGTTCATTCTAATAGATGACCGCATCCCCATTTTAAATACTATACAACCCATCTCATTAAATGATGGATTATTATTATTTTTTTTTTTTTTACACAATATGGGAGAGATACTGTATGGCCTTTAGATCCACCAGTATGTGCAAAATTATGGGGGGGGGGGGGGTACTGTTTTTGTTATTGTCCAATAATCATAAGACAATTACTGTTAAGGGGGACTCCCTCCTTCAAGACAGGGAGACCCCAAATGCAAGCGTGGGCCAGTATGAAGGAGATAGTTTTCCAGGGATGGGAAACTTTTTTTTTTCCGGAAGTACTGAACAATATTGTCTGATGATCTCAAGTAATTGCCAGACAATTGCAATTGAGGCGAAATTAACTGAAAGGCTTTTTTATCTGGGGCTGACCCCACATATAGTACTAATCTCCCATCCAAAGAAGGAAAATTCTGTTTTGAATTGCACAAAGTACTATTAACAGGGGTTAACCAGACAATAGTTTCCAGCGGATTCACTTGGGTGCCCACACAGTTGTCGATGACAGGTGCCCATACACTAGTAAGATTTATCTTCAGATCTGGCTGGTTGAAACAAAAACATGGTAATATCTGAGTGACAGTTTGTCCGTTTTCCAGCATTTCCAAGCAAATAGTCAACTGTCATTTGGTCTTATCCATAACCATGTTTTTGTTCCAACCAGACAGATCTGCAGATAAATCTGCATGTGTATGGCCACCATTATTTACAGTAGTTTTGTTTCACTTTTTTTTTTTCAACCACCCTCCAAAAAGCAGTTTTAGTATAAATGCGGGTGACCAGTGGGGCTCCTCATCTACAGCAAATGGGTTAATAATTCTATCATTCTGGAACGGTTACTTTCTGGCCTAAGAGCCATTGGGCCTCTCGTAAGCTTTTGGGGTAGAACTGCAGAGAACTCTGCTTTGCACAACTAATCCTGTGTAATCGTACGAAAAAGGGGCTTTCACACAAACAACTGAATAGCTCCCATGCAGTTTAGATTTGAGCAACAAACAATTAAATCTCCCCCTTAGGGGATGTTGAGCCAACTCCAGAATTACCGCGTAGCACATTGAACACACTGCCAGATTGAGTTCGCTGCCAAAATCTCACGAGCTAAACCCCAGAGAAGTGATGAAACATCTATGCTAAAATATATAAACGCACAGCACACCCTTCTCCACCTAACAAAGTGCAAATGTCATTTATAAACGATGTTTGCATGCAGCAGATTAAAAGACGGCAGCTTTCATTTTTAAGTTCAGCCCCTTTGGCGAGCAGAACGATGGCCAAGGGGCAAAACTGCATGATAGGTCTCAAAACACTTGTTTTATCTGCAAACCCCTATAAAATAAGCACTGTTTCCAGTAATACCCCTTTCACACCAGAAATGCAGAGACAAACCCGGGAATGCAGGGACATTCCCGGGTTGGGACCCATTCACACATGCTTTTGAAGCAGGGACAACCCGGGTCGGCACCTTTCACACTGAACCAGGGATGACCCTGCATTTCTATGAGAATAGCATTAAAAATGGCCTTATTTAGGCTCACATTAGATTATTGATTATTAATAATTAAGACACAAAACATTTGTAGTGTTTCAGCCTTTGTTTACTTGTGTAAAACAAATTAAAAGGCTTATGAAAGCATCTTCACCTCTAATCATTAATAGCTCTCTCACCTTCTCATTTGTCCAAGACATGGCACACATTGCAGGCTTTCAGGGGTTAAAATGCACTTCTGGGGTCTGTGGTGCTACAGAACATGCACACGGTCTCCCTGCATGCTGTATGCTGTCTCTGGGCGTGTCTGTGAGTGTCCACCACAACAGGAAGTTGCCCTGTTAGCAAATCAGCACTAGCAGAGGCAACACGGGAAGCAGGGACATGTGTCCCTGCACCTTTCACACCAGCCAGTAACCCTGGAAGGACCCGGGAGTAACCCTGCTACCTAGCAGGGTTGAATTGCCGGCAAATTAACCCGGGAATTTGTCCCTGAAACCTTTCACACCAGAGCTAGTCCCGGGTTGTTCCCGGACTCAACCCGGGAATTTAGGCTGGTGTGAAAGGGGTATCATGAAACATATGAAATATCCAAAAAACAAGACCCCTCGTATTGTGCAAGGCTCCTACAGCACCCGTCACCGACTAACAAAATGCGTTAAAAGATTTTTACAAACAAAGTAACAGGTTGTGCTAGAATTTAAAAAAAAAAAAACTTTATTCAAAAGAAAAGCTTTTGTGTGTAATCCAACCTGATGAGATTTGTCTAGCATTACAGTCTTATAAAACGTAGAATTGATAGATTGGGGATAGAGGCAAAATTGCACTAAGTCTTGCATTATGACAGCCCGCTGTCTCGTGGGCCTCCACATTCAAATCAGCGGGATTACCAGCACAACAGCGGTATAAACTATACCACTGTATCTCCTGTGTAACCAATGCATAATCTTGCATACATTACATCATTATAATCTAGATCTCAATTATAACCAGAGCTTTATTTCATTTTGTCTGAGGACAAAGCCTTGGATCACCACCGGAACAACCATGGTTTCAGTATATAAACTGGCCATAGTATCTGGACACCCGTGTCCAGGATGCCTGCACCCAATGGCGCAGAACCTACACTCATTAACGCGCTTTATAGAACAATGCAGGGGGCATGCAATCAGCACAGCATCCCAGTGGTCAGGATGACAGTATTCAGGGGGATTAGGGTTGGACTGCTAAAAGGCAGGGTTAGTGGTGCAGGGGGGAATATTTAGGGTGCCATCAGATCCCTTGTTGGGATTTTAACTATTGGGATGATGGGGTCAGTCGGCATCCTCACCACCGTGTTAGTGCATGTATCCCGTGCAGGGTGCCGCTCCCCAGACTCTGCAGCATGCCAATCAAGCTGTGTCTTTAAATAAAATAAAACACTAGAGAAGAAAATTTGAAGTAACTTTTGGGGGTGGGTGTAAATGTGGATTGTATTTTCTGGTGAATGCATGGGCGTTTCATTCAGCATGTGGCACAAAGTAAATCCATAAAAATGCATAAAGGGACTATACCATCGTTAAGGCCTACATTCACTAAGCCGAAGTTTTGCACGCAGCCTTGCTTGCGATACCTCGGCAACTCCCTCCCGGGGATCCGCCGGGCTACCCAGCAGCTAGGATCGCATATAATACATCGTATGCACCCTTTTTTCATACAATGTAATGTACTATATGCAATGCCCTTCACTGCCCCAGGGAACGACAACCCCTTGTGGTAGCCCTAGCTACCTACAGATGCGATCCGATGTACATAGGACAGGAATCAGAATGAAATTACATTCTATATGACATGATTTATCAACCGGATGGGTCGAAATCATGTTAAAAAGTGCCATATTGTACTAGTGTATGGCCACCTTTACATTACATCATACAGTAAAATAGGACTATTACCTGGGGACTATTCAAGTGTTTAATGGGCACCCACAATTGCATTGCCCTGTCACTTCAGACGAGGGTGGTATGCCATTATTTGTGCGCCCAGTGTTTTAGCTCACTGATCGTGCCCTGAAGTGCCACTTGGGTGCTCGTATGGGTCACTTATCGGACACTTATTATGGTCACTACTCCAGGAGGATATGAGCAGAAATTACATTAGTGAGCCTGGTGGCAGAAACTATAGTACAGCAATAGAGGGGGGGGGGGGGGGGGCATAGAGTGTGCAGCTGCATTACACATTTTAATGTATGTAAATGTTGAGAAGATGGGGTACTCTAATATAACATTCGTAAACTCAGAATATAACCATAATTAACAATTACTACATATATTTATATGCACATATATATATATAGATATATATACACACATGGTGTACACACACACATATATATATATATATATATATATATATATATATAATCCAATGAAAACACGTCACTCCGGGTCTAGTGAAACAACACAAGGTTTACTGCGTACTGTCTACGCCGTTTCGGGCTGGGCCCGTCTTCAGGACATACATACATACACACACATACATGTACACTAGCCTTTACCATAGATATATCTGTATGTATACATGTGTTTAATGGGGTCTATGTAATTAAGGCCCCCTTACACTGGTCCGACTTGTCCGAGACACAAGTCAGACCGGATTTCCCTTGAACTCCCCCAGAAGCCCTTACATAGGATTTTGCACTTGATGTGCCATATTCTATATGTGATACTGTATACCGCATAATTAATGAGGATTATTGCATGTATAAGGGAGCTGCTGGGGAATGGTATGCGATATATTGCAGGTTCTAAAAAGCACAGGAAATGTTCAGCTGATGGGTCCGATTCTGATTTACCCTATGTGCTGCAGGTCTGAATCTGGACTCAGACTCGATGTGCATAGGGATGCACAATGGATCCAATCAGGTCTCAAACACCTGCGATTTGCCCAATTTTCATCCGATCTCTCAGCCTGATCCATCGGAATCGGATGAAAAGAGGACAAATCGCACAAGTTTATGGGGGCCTAAGCCTTGGATAAAGTGGATTGGAGAATAAAGCACCAACCTGCTCCTCTCATTTTTCAAACCTTTACCTACAGTACGTTCACTTTATTTCTCTCCAAGGCATAAGGTATCATAATACACTATGAGATAAATTGAGTGACACCGGCCCAAAATCCGATGCACGGTACCGTCGGAGGAGGTCGGACAGCCTGCACATAACATCATGTCTGACCTTGGGTGCTGCAGCCGTGAGGTGGTGAGGAGCAGCAAGGCAGGTGGCAGGTGCTGACCATTAGCGGGTGTCCAGCAGGACAAGCAGTGGCGAGTATTACAATTTTAAAATAACCTGTCAAATGACTAGCCGGCCTTTGATTGGCTGAGAGTACTCTCTCTCAGCCAATCAGAGCCCAGCAAGTCATTTGACAGGTTATTTTAAAATATTAATACCCGCCGCTGCCCATCCTGCTGAACACCAGCTAGCACTCAGCACCAGCTGCCCCCTGCGGCGCCCGCCCTGCTGTGCCTCACCGCCCACTGCAGCACCTGCCGCCCGCCCCAGCTCCCCGGTTTTACATGTGATAAATCGCATGCAATTTATCACATGTAAAAAAATGCCACATCAAATCGTATGTGAGCCTCCCAGCGAGCTGCTGGGTGGCTCACAGGAGAATTGAGTATGGGGGCCTTTAGTACCACTACCTACTCCCTAATATCTCTCTATGGATTCAGTATGAAATCCCGGCGGTCGGGATCCCGGCGTTCAAAATCCCGACCGCCGAAATCCCGGAAAGGGGGGGATGTGGATCGCCCCCCCTTGCGGGCTCGGTGCCTCGCTACGCTCGGCACGCTAATTTATTCTCCCTCCAGGGGTGTCGTGGATAACCACGGAGGGAGAAAGTGTCGGGATTCCGGCGTCGGGATTCTGAACGCCGGGATTTTAACTGCATCCCCTCTCTATATACTATGTAGATCTATGGTGGTATACTCCATGTTCTAAACATGCTGCAATACACTCCACTGTCCCTGTTAGGGTATATATAATCACCCCAGTAACACAGGGTACCTAGGGCAGCACAGGGGTAATAAGGGGCAAGGAAATGTAAGTGCAGGGGGTACATGGCACACTGCCCCCATGTAATGTGACAGTATACTTACAATGTGACCATCCACTGCCCATCCAGGAGCAGCGACCAGTTGCTGGAGGTGACAGCCCTCACCGTGCCCTCAGTCCGGGCCGCCCCACACAGCACGGTCACCGCTGCCAGCCACAGCGTCGCCATTCCGCCCGGGCCTGTGTGGGGAAGCAGCAGCAGCCCTCTGTCACCCGCCCCGCTCCGGGATCCCGCCACCATGATGACAGCAGCGGCGTGTGTGTGTGACAGCAGGAAGTGCGGCCCGGCCCTGCCGCCCAGTCACACAGCAGCTGCAGCAGCCGGGCAGTGCCGGGGCCGCCTGTCAGTGTGGGCGGGGGAGCGGGCACCGTATATGGGAGATTTATTATTTATTACCGCACACTGGCAGCGTATGTATATACACTGCGGGCACGCACCCTCTACCCAGCAGCTGCCCTGCGCCCAGGCCAACTGACACTCAGAGGCAGAGCTAAAGGAATAATACATAGGTAAACACGCCACGGCCACGACCCTCCCACTGTGCGTGAAGAGAACCTAGCTCCTCCCCCACCCGTGGATTGGCATGAGTGACGTCAGAGAATGAGTCCTGCCTCTGCCCCTTTTTTATGTCACTGTTTGAAAGGTCTGCGCAGTGTCTCTAGGTCAACACCAAAAGGTTGACAGCAAACTGTCAAAAAATGTTCACATAAAAAGGTCAACATTATATTTGGTACTCTTTACCTAGCACGGCGCCCACGATTTTGATCGTGGGCGTCGCAAGTAAAAAAAATCGCGGGCATTGAATGCACTAATAATCGGCCGCGACGCGACCGACGCGATGCCCGCGATTTCCCATAGGGATCAATGTTAAATTTCTCAATTGACCCGATTTTACTGTTCAATGCCTCAATTGACACGATTTTTCCATAGGAAACAATGTTAAATGGCCCACAGAGGCCAAATAGGCACCCTAAAGTGTGAAATGGCCCCCACATTTTTTAACGCCACCCCACGATCAACGTGAACCCGAAGCGTGGCGAGCGCAGCGAGCCCGCGAGGGGCGGCGGTACGCGTCCTACGACCTTTTCATACCCCCACTATCCACGTCGGCGTGGAGTTGAGAATAGAATAGTGTGGCGAGCGCAGCGAGCCACCGAGCCCGAAGCGTGGCGAGCGCAGCGAGCCCCGCGAGGGGACGCGGATACCTGTGAAGCCCGCGAAGGGACGCGTTTACCTGTGAAGGTATCTGCGTCCGCTCGCCACGCTTCGGGCTCGGTGGCTCGCTGCGCTCGCCACACTATTCTATTCTCAACTCCACGCCGACGTGGATAGTGGGGGTATGAAAAGGTCGTAGGACGCGTACCGCCGTCCCTCGCGGGCTCGCTGCGCTCGCCACGCTTCGGGTTCACGTTGATCGTGGGGTGGCGTTAAAAATTGTGGGGGCCATTTCACACTTTAGGGTGCCTATTTGGCCTCTGTGGGCCATTTAACATTGTTTCCTATGGAAAAATCGTGTCAATTGAGAAATTTAACATTGGTCCCTATGGGAAATCGCGGGCATCGCGTCGGTCGCGTCGCACCCGATTTTTTAGTGCACTCAATGCCCGCGATGGGCGCCGTGCTAGGTAAAGAGTACCTTATATTTTCATAATTTTTTTGTTGTCAATGTCGATGAAAAGGGTGAAAAAAACAGGTTGACCTGGTTCATGTCATGCTTTTGTCATAGTCGCCATAGTGCATGTCGACATTTTGTCCAGAGCCAGACTAAGGGAGGTGCGGAGGAGATCTGGACCTCAGGGGGCCACTGGAGGCCCCTTGTGGGGGCAGGCAAGGAGACATACAGTCAATGGGAGCAGAGTGGGGGACATACGGGGCAGGCTGGGGGACATAGTGAATGGAGGCAGAGTGGGGGACATACTGTAAATGACAGTCATACAGTGAAGGAGGAGCAGACTGGGGGACATGCAGTGAATGGGGCAGATTGGGGGACATACAGTGAAGGAGGGGCAGGCTTGGGGACAAACTGTGAATGAGGCAGTAATGGATATTTGGAGAAGGGGGGCAGGCTGGGGGACAGTGGGGAACATACATTGAATGTGGGCAGGCTGGGGGGAATACAGAGAAGGAGGGCAGGCTGGGAAATATACAGTGAAGGGGCAGGCTGGGGGACAGAGTGGGGGACCATTCTGATGTGATTAATGGTTCAAAGAATGTCAGGCTGAATGGTCGGCCTCCACACATTTTCACGTCACCAAATCTGGCCCTCATCGCAAAAAGTTTGGACACCCCTGCCCTAGACGGAGCATAATGACATCACTAGATGACCCTGTGATCCAAGCTTTTCTTCCACCCCCTTCAGACCCCACACACACACTGTCAGGAAGCATTCAAAATACTGATGTCACCATTGCAACTACAGCCAGGAGATCAGTGCTGTAACCACAATATCAATGAGGATGCCGGCACCGGAATCCCAACTGCCGGGATGCCAAACGTAAGTATGCCAATGTGGGTTATAGAGAGGCATTAGGGAGGACCACCAGGCTAGGTGTTGGGGAACAGCAAGTAAGCAATGCAAAGCCGAGGACCTGAACCAGTAAGTAAGCATTGCGAAGCCTTGGACCTGAACCAGTAAGTAAGCAATACTAAGCCGAGTACCTGAGCCAGTAAGTAAGCAAAGTGAAGCCGAGGACCTGAACCAGTAAGTAAGCAATGCGAAGCAGAGGACCTGAACCAGTAAGCAATACTAAGCCGAGTACCTGAACCAGTAAGTAAGCAATGCGAAGCCGAGGACCTGAACCAGTAAGTAAGCAGTGCGAAGCCAAGGACCCAAACCAGTAAGTAAGCAGTGCGAAGCCGAGGACCCGAACCAGTAAGTAACCAGTGCGAAGCTGAGATCCCGAACCAGTAAGTAAGCAATGTGAAGCCGAGGACCCAAACCAGTAAGTAAGCAATGCGAAGCCGAGGACCTGAACCAGTAAGTAAGCAATGCGAAGCCGAGGACCTGAACCAGTAAGTAAGCAATGTGAAGCCGAGGACCCAAACCAGTAAGTAAGCAATGCGAAGCCGAGGACCTGAACCAGTAAGTAAGCAATGCGAAGCCGAGGACCTGAACCAGTAAGTAAGCAGTGCGAAGCCAAGGACCCAAACCAGTAAGTAAGCATTGCGAAGCCGAGGACCCGAACCAGTAAGTAACCAGTGCGAAGCTGAGGGCCCGAACCAGTAAGTAAGCAATGTGAAGCTGAGGACCCAAACCAGTAAGTAAGCAATGCGAAGCCGAGGACCTGAACCAGTAAGTAAGCAATGCGAAGCCGAGGACCTGAACCAGTAAGTAAGAAATGTGAAGCCGAGGACCTGAACCAGTAAGTAAGCAGTGCGAAGCCGAGGACCCAAACCAGTAAGTAAGCATTGCGAAGCCGAGGACCTGAACAAGTAAGTAAGCATTGCGAAGCCGAGGACCTGAACCAGTAAGTAAGCAATGCGAAGCCGAGGACCTGAACCAGTAAGTAAGCAATGCGAAGCCGAGGACCTGAACCAGTAAGTAAGCAGTGCGAAGCCGAGGACCTGAACCAGTAAGTAAGCAATGCGAAGCCGAGGACCCGAACCAGTAAGTAAGCATTGCGAAGCCAAGGACCCGAACCAGTAAGTAAGCATTGCGAAGCCGAGGACCCAAACCAGTTAGTAAGCAGTGCGAAGCCGAGGACCTGAACAACTAAGTAAGCATTGCGAAGCCGAGGACCTGAACCAGTAAGTAAGCAATGCGAAGCCGAGGACCTGAACCAGTAAGTAAGCAATGCGAAGCCGAGCACCTGAACCAGTAAGTAAGCAGTGCGAAGCCGAGGACGCGAACCAGTAAGTAAGCAGTGCGAAGCCGAGGACGCGAACCAGTAAGTAAGCATTGCGAAACTGAGGACCCGAACCAGTAAGTAAGCAGTGCGAAGCCGAGGACCTGAACCAGTAAGTAAGCAATGCGAAGCCGAGGACCTGAACCAGTAAGTAAGAAATGTGAAGCCGAGGACCTGAACCAGTAAGTAAGCAGTGCGAAGCCGAGGACCCAAACCAGTAAGTAAGCATTGCGAAGCCGAGGACCTGAACAAGTAAGTAAGCATTGCGAAGCCGAGGACCTGAACCAGTAAGTAAGCAATGCGAAGCCGAGGACCTGAACCAGTAAGTAAGCAATGCGAAGCCGAGGACCTGAACCAGTAAGTAAGCAGTGCGAAGCCGAGGACCTGAACCAGTAAGTAAGCAATGCGAAGCCGAGGACCCGAACCAGTAAGTAAGCATTGCGAAGCCAAGGACCCGAACCAGTAAGTAAGCATTGCGAAGCCGAGGACCCAAACCAGTTAGTAAGCAGTGCGAAGCCGAGGACCTGAACCAGTAAGTAAGCAATGCGAAGCCGAGGAACTGAACCAGTAAGTAAGCAATGTGAAGCCGAGGATCCGAACCAGTAAGTAAGCATTGCGAAGCCAAGGACCCGAACCAGTAAGTAAGCAATGTGAAGCCGAGGATCCGAACCAGTAAGTAAGCATTGCGAAGCCGAGGACCCAAACCAGTAAGTAAGCATTGCGAAGCCGAGGACCCAAACCACGTAAGCAGTGCGAAGCCGAGGACCCGAACCAGTTAGTAAGCAGTGCGAAGCCGAGGACCCAAACCAGTAAGTAAGCATTGCGAAGCCGAGGACCTGAACAAGTAAGTAAGCATTGCGAAGCCGAGGACCTGAACCAGTAAGTAAGCAATGCGAAGCCGAGGACCCAAACCAGTAAGTAAGCAATGCGAAGCCGAGGACCTGAACCAGTAAGTAAGCAGTGCGAAGCCGAGGACCCAAACCAGTAAGTAAGCAATGCGAAGCCGAGGACCTGAACAAGTAAGTAAGCATTGCGAAGCCGAGGACCTGAACCAGTAAGTAAGCATTGTGAAGCCGAGGACCTGAACCAGTAAGTAAGCATTGCAAAGCCGAGGACCCGAACCAGTAAGTAAGCATTGCGAAGCCGAGGACCCGAACCAGTAAGTAAGCAGTGCGAAGCCGAAGACCTGAACCAGTAAGTAAGCAGTGCGAAGCTGAGGACCCAAACCAGTAAGTAAGCAATGCGAAGCCGAGGACCTGAACAACTAAGTAAGCATTGCGAAGCCGAGGACCTGAACCAGTAAGTAAGCAATGCGAAGCCGAGGACCTGAACCAGTAAGTAAGCAATGCGAAGCCGAGCACCTGAACCAGTAAGTAAGCAGTGCGAAGCCGAGGACGCGAACCAGTAAGTAAGCAGTGCGAAGCCGAGGACGCGAACCAGTAAGTAAGCATTGCGAAACTGAGGACCCGAACCAGTAAGTAAGCAGTGCGAAGCCGAGGACCTGAACCAGTAAGTAAGCAATGCAAAGCCGAGGACCCGAACCAGTAAGTAAGCAATTTAAAAAAAAAAAATAGACGCTAGGCGCCACTTGTGTATTTTTACTTCTACTATGTAGATGAATATGCCAATATCAGTAAAAACCAGCAAAAAGCCTTATAAAAGCAATCCTTAAATATAAAAGGTATCAGCTATCGGAGCGCAGCGAGCCACCGAGCCCGAAGCGTGGCGAGCGCAGCGAGCCCCGCGAGGGGACGCGGATACCTGTGAAGCCCGCGAAGGGACGCGTTTACCTGTGAAGGTATCTGCGTCCGCTCGCCACGCTTCGGGCTCGGTGGCTCGCTGCGCTCGCCACACTATTCTATTCTCAACTCCACGCCGACGTGGATAGTGGGGGTATGAAAAGGTCGTAGGACGCGTACCGCCGTCCCTCGCGGGCTCGCTGCGCTCGCCACGCTTCGGGTTCACGTTGATCGTGGGGTGGCGTTAAAAATTGTGGGGGCCATTTCACACTTTAGGGTGCCTATTTGGCCTCTGTGGGCCATTTAACATTGTTTCCTATGGAAAAATCGTGTCAATTGAGAAATTTAACATTGGTCCCTATGGGAAATCGCGGGCATCGCGTCGGTCGCGTCGCACCCGATTTTTTAGTGCACTCAATGCCCGCGATGGGCGCCGTGCTAGGTAAAGAGTACCTTATATTTTCATAATTTTTTTGTTGTCAATGTCGATGAAAAGGGTGAAAAAAACAGGTTGACCTGGTTCATGTCATGCTTTTGTCATAGTCGCCATAGTGCATGTCGACATTTTGTCCAGAGCCAGACTAAGGGAGGTGCGGAGGAGATCTGGACCTCAGGGGGCCACTGGAGGCCCCTTGTGGGGGCAGGCAAGGAGACATACAGTCAATGGGGGCAGAGTGGGGGACATACGGGGCAGGCTGGGGGACATAGTGAATGGAGGCAGAGTGGGGGACATACTGTAAATGACAGTCATACAGTGAAGGAGGAGCAGACTGGGGGACATGCAGTGAATGGGGCAGATTGGGGGACATACAGTGAAGGAGGGGCAGGCTTGGGGACAAACTGTGAATGAGGCAGTAATGGATATTTGGAGAAGGGGGGCAGGCTGGGGGACAGTGGGGAACATACATTGAATGTGGGCAGGCTGGGGGGAATACAGAGAAGGAGGGCAGGCTGGGAAATATACAGTGAAGGGGCAGGCTGGGGGACAGAGTGGGGGACCATTCTGATGTGATTAATGGTTCAAAGAATGTCAGGCTGAATGGTCGGCCTCCACACATTTTCATGTCACCAAATCTGGCCCTCATCGCAAAAAGTTTGGACACCCCTGCCCTAGACGGAGCATAATGACATCACTAGATGACCCTGTGATCCAAGCTTTTCTTCCACCCCCTTCAGACCCCACACACACACTGTCAGGAAGCATTCAAAATACTGATGTCACCATTGCAACTACAGCCAGGAGATCAGTGCTGTAACCACAATATCAATGAGGATGCCGGCACCGGAATCCCAACTGCCGGGATGCCAAACGTAAGTATGCCAATGTGGGTTATAGAGAGGCATTAGGGAGGACCACCAGGCTAGGTGTTGGGGAACAGCAAGTAAGCAATGCGAAGCCGAGGACCTGAACCAGTAAGTAAGCATTGCGAAGCCTTGGACCTGAACCAGTAAGTAAGCAATACTAAGCCGAGTACCTGAGCCAGTAAGTAAGCAAAGTGAAGCCGAGGACCTTAACCAGTAAGTAAGCAATGCGAAGCAGAGGACCTGAACCAGTAAGCAATACTAAGCCGAGTACCTGAACCAGTAAGTAAGCAATGCGAAGCCGAGGACCTGAACCAGTAAGTAAGCAGTGCGAAGCCAAGGACCCAAACCAGTAAGTAAGCATTGCGAAGCCGAGGACCCGAACCAGTAAGTAACCAGTGCGAAGCTGAGATCCCGAACCAGTAAGTAAGCAATGTGAAGCCGAGGACCCAAACCAGTAAGTAAGCAATGCGAAGCCGAGGACCTGAACCAATAAGTAAGCAATGCGAAGCCGAGGACCTGAACCAGTAAGTAAGCAATGTGAAGCCGAGGACCCAAACCAGTAAGTAAGCAATGCGAAGCCGAGGACCTGAACCAGTAAGTAAGAAATGCGAAGCCGAGGACCTGAACCAGTAAGTAAGCAGTGCGAAGCCAAGGACCCAAACCAGTAAGTAAGCATTGCGAAGCCGAGGACCCGAACCAGTAAGTAACCAGTGCGAAGCTGAGGACCCGAACCAGTAAGTAAGCAATGTGAAGCTGAGGACCCAAACCAGTAAGTAAGCAATGCGAAGCCGAGGACCTGAACCAGTAAGTAAGCAATGCGAAGCCGAGGACCTGAACCAGTAAGTAAGAAATGTGAAGCCGAGGACCTGAACCAGTAAGTAAGCAGTGCGAAGCCGAGGACCCAAACCAGTAAGTAAGCATTGCGAAGCCGAGGACCTGAACAAGTAAGTAAGCATTGCGAAGCCGAGGACCTGAACCAGTAAGTAAGCAATGCGAAGCCGAGGACCTGAACCAGTAAGTTAGCAATGCGAAGCCGAGGACCTGAACCAGTAAGTAAGCAGTGCGAAGCCGAGGACCTGAACCAGTAAGTAAGCAATGCGAAGCCGAGGACCCGAACCAGTAAGTAAGCATTGCGAAGCCAAGGACCCGAACCAGTAAGTAAGCATTGCGAAGCCGAGGACCCAAACCAGTTAGTAAGCAGTGCGAAGCCGAGGACCTGAACCAGTAAGTAAGCAATGCGAAGCCGAGGACCTGAACCAGTAAGTAAGCAATGTGAAGCCGAGGATCCGAACCAGTAAGTAAGCATTGCGAAGCCAAGGACCCAAACCAGTAAGTAAGCATTGCGAAGCCGAGGACCCAAACCACGTAAGCAGTGCGAAGCCGAGGACCCGAACCAGTTAGTAAGCAGTGCGAAGCCGAGGACCTGAACCAGTAAGTAAGCAGTGCGAAGCCGAGGACCCAAACCAGTAAGTAAGCAATGCGAAGCCGAGGACCTGAACAAGTAAGTAAGCATTGCGAAGCCGAGGACCTGAACCAGTAAGTAAGCATTGTGAAGCCGAGGACCTGAACCAGTAAGTAAGCATTGCAAAGCCGAGGACCCGAACCAGTAAGTAAGCATTGCGAAGCCGAGGACCCGAACCAGTAAGTAAGCAGTGCGAAGCCGAAGACCTGAACCAGTAAGTAAGCAGTGCGAAGCTGAGGACCCAAACCAGTAAGTAAGCAATGCGAAGCCGAGGACCTGAACAACTAAGTAAGCATTGCGAAGCCGAGGACCTGAACCAGTAAGTAAGCAATGCGAAGCCGAGGACCTGAACCAGTAAGTAAGCAATGCGAAGCCGAGCACCTGAACCAGTAAGTAAGCAGTGCGAAGCCGAGGACGCGAACCAGTAAGTAAGCAGTGCGAAGCCGAGGACGCGAACCAGTAAGTAAGCATTGCGAAACTGAGGACCCGAACCAGTAAGTAAGCAGTGCGAAGCCGAGGACCTGAACCAGTAAGTAAGCAATGCGAAGCCGAGGACCCGAACCAGTAAGTAAGCAATTTCAAAAAAAAAAATAGACGCTAGGCGCCACTTGTGTATTTTTACTTCTACTATGTAGATGAATATGCCAATATCAGTAAAAACCAGCAAAAAGCCTTATAAAAGCAATCCTTAAATATAAAAGGTATCAGCTATCCCCTAAACAGTAAGTTTTAGTAAGAGACTAGGACAAAAATTGCATATAGGAAAGTATAGTTGTTCAACGACCAACGATGCTCTATACTAATAGGCTAAAAAAAAGAAAACAGAAAAAAAAACAAGAATGACCATGAGGTACTGTAGCTAAACTTTTGGTAGGAAGCAAAAGCAGCACCCAATGCGATTCATCACATGGACATCTTCAAAATCCCTTGAAGAGGCGGTCAGCTGAATAGTTTGTGCTGGATGGTAAAAACAAGCCTAACGTCGGTCATATGCCATAAAAAGTCTGTGAAACCATCAATGGAAGAGGATCAGTCCTAGTACTACATTGTGCATGAAAGTGAATAAAAAAAAAAATATATATTTATTTTTCCGATATATTCAGAAAATCAATACACAGCAATTATTGATACTACCACAGGATGCCGATGTTCTGTGGCTATGATCACGGCCATCGGTCAAAACGGTCTCAGCCTTAGCTTACTCTGGATGACCAGCAGATCTGTTGAGCCAGGGCCAGGAAGCCTATGTTGAAAGAACGTGGCAAACCGTAGAGGTTGTATACATCACCGAATGAGGCCTGAAGGTTCAGCGGCAAAGCCATTAGTGCCCACCTCAGCCCCAGAGTTCATTAAGGGAATGGTCATGCAAATGTAGACTATGCAGACCAGCAATTATGTTCATATAAGCCTAGGGCTGGCTCTACGATTAGGCAGCTGCCTAGGGCACCGGGATCTGACTTCCATGTCCACACTTTCACTTGAGGGGCTGGAAAGTGGGCATTGGTGGCAGTGTGGGGTTGGGGGTTTGGTACTTTTGTACTTTCACGGCTCCCACGATGTGCATCATACAGGGTAAAATCGCATCGCATCAGATCGCATGCGATGTCATTTTTCACAGAAATTATGGACATGAGTTGACATCATGTAAAATGCACCCCAAATGTCATTTTTCACACTGTACCGCAAGGGGACACGGATACCTGTGAAGCCCGTGAGGGGACACGGATACCTTTGAAGGTATCTGCGTCCCCTCGCGGGGTTCGCTCTGCTCGCCACGTTTCGGGCTCGGTGGCTCGCTGCGCTCGCCACACTTTCTATTCTCAACTCCACGCCGACGTGGATAGTGGGGCTATGAAAAGGTCGTAGGACGCGTACCGCCGCCCCTCGCGGGCACGCTGCGCTTGCCACGCTTCGGGTTGGCGTTGATAGTGGGGGTGGTACAGTGTGAAAAATGACATTTGGGGTTCATTTTACATGATGTCAACTCATGTCCATAATTTCTTTGAAAAATGACATCGCATCGCATCAGATCGCATGCGATTTTGTCAAAAATGCATGAAAACACGGGAAAATCGCATCGCATCGCATGCCATCGCATGCCACTACATATGGCATGCAATGGCATGCGATGGGAGCCGTGAAAGTACACAAGTACTGGGGGATGTCAGGCAGTACAATAGGTTGAAGTTTTTCCTAGAGTGCTGAGAAGCCTTACACCGGCCCTGTATACGCCTGTTCGGAGGTGTATGTTTTGCACCTGTGCTAAGCTAGGAGCACAAGCTGTGGAGGCAAAGGTGTCTAGACATGCAGATGGCTCTAATTTCATTTGGAAATGCACTTTGTTTTTTATTGTTTTTGTGAGTAATTTATGTCCAACTGTGTAAGTTCCTTTGTGTTTATTTCCTGACACAAGCAGTGCAGTACATTATCTCCAGCTCTTAATTATTCATAGTGAAAAACATGCACCCTCTTTACATCAGATGATGCTATACGCATACTGTGTGTGTTACATTTAGATTATTATTTGGCCATCATACCTGCACCTACTACAATATACCCTGTCCTCTAGTACAGAGGAGGCCTCATCAATCCTAACTGTTCATAGCTACTTCCTAAAGGTGGTCATACACTACTGCAATTTATGGCTATCCAATACCCCTTGAGTGATATATATATATATATATATATATATATATATAGGTCTCTATAGCAAGCAAGCAGCGGCACTCAGCAGGATTTGAAAAAGTCAAAAAGTGGTTTTTAATGCTCCAACGTTTCGGGGCTCCAAACTGCCCCTTTGTCAAGGTGTACAAACAAATAAGTGACCATTCAGTCCTACCTTAAATACCAGCAGGAATCAGTGCACGATGATCCCCCTCCGTGGAGCGCTCCCCGGCGTCTGACGTAATTTCCGGTACTACTAGCCAGGAAATGGTTGTAGTCTAGGTAACGTGGACGCTCAATGCGCTCCCAGCGCTGACTGGACGCCCCTGTCTGCGTCTCTGGTTGCTATGGCTCCCGGGATGCCGGTCATAGCCGTGGCGCTCCCCGGCTGGGGAAATAAACATAATAAAAAACGAATCAATACAAAGCTTACAAAAAAGCAAATACATATAAAGTGCTATGTGTTATATCAGGTTAAAAACTGGGGGACTATTAACGGAGTACCACGAAGGTGATACTGGGGTTAGCTATGGGTTATCCCCGCTTGCATATAGTTAATGCCTATACACACAATTCACGTTTGCTGATACAGTGATCTCTATACTTGGGGTAAATTAACCCCCTGAGTCCAGGCGCATCTCTCACCAAAACTCGCTAACAGATTAAATAATATAGCATACAGAAAAAGGTTGGAGAAAAAAATCGGGCAAAGAACTTTTGAAGGCTCAGGAAAATACAGCAGTATTTGAAAAAGACAATCTTCCGATACTACTAGCTGACACTGGATTGGGTAGCAAGATTGCGGTCCCAGTGCGACACTTACCGAGCAGAGCTCATCCGTTTCAAACGTAACAAACTACAAACAGTTAAAGATGATTATGACCAGAACCGCGTTTACAAATGGCTCACGGGAGGTCAAGAACAGCAGAGACCACGCCAACCAGCAGGCCGTGGCTGGAGACGCCGTAGAGAAGCCAGACCTGGACAGACGGCATCCTCCAATAGTGATACCGATAACGCTCAGATGGATTCGGACGGGGCGGCACTTGTCTCCCAATCCGAACAGGGAGCCACCGGTAAACGGTCAAAAAACTACAGGCGAAAAGACCTGCCACCCGTCGGGGAGGCCAGAACGAGAGGGTTCCACAAAAGAAATCCGCAAACGCCACACTAATTTATAACCTATCACAAAGGCACTTGACGGACACGGAGAAAAAGGTGTTGAATAAAGGATTGATGTTTGTACCCACTACTGGGTTCAATGAATTCGACTGGAAGGTTGACCTGTATAAATTTTCAAGAAAACTTAGATTGCGGGAACATTTTCAGAATAAAACAAGCAATGCTGAACCCCTCGACCATCAAACATTCATCAACAGTAAAAAACATTCCACCTTTGACCCCGTTTCACAAAATCCATCCATCAAGTCTTTCACACGTTTGCTGGATGAATCAGTTATGAAGTATTCCAGTACACCACCACAACAGCATTATAATTTATCCAAAGCTGAGTGGAGCGCCTTACAGGATTTGAGTAAGTATCGGGATATCATCATCCGCCCCGCCGATAAGGGGGGTGGATTGGTGGTCCTCGATATTGACTACTACCGGGCTGATATACTGTCACAACTCAGTGACACTTCCACATATGAAAAATTGGTGGGTGACCCCACACAAAAATACAAAGTTGAACTAGACACCCTCTTGGAGGAAGCGGCTAAAGAGAATAAGATCAGTAAAGCCCTTCTCATAGCTCTGACCCAAAAACATCCGGTGGTACCTATACTGTACACGGTACCGAAAATACATAAGAGCACCAGTGCCCCGCCCGGAAGGCCGATTATTTCCGCGATTGGCTCCATATTCCAACCTGTGTCCCAATTTCTGGATGAAATATTACAACCTATGGTGATGAGCCAACCGACATACATCAAGGACACAACTGCCTTCCTGACCAAGCTTAACAGCATCAAGGAGGTACCACTCGGCACTATCATTTGGACATTAGACGTAAATAGTCTATACACCAACATACCCCACCATCAGGGTCTGCAGGTGATGAGAGAATTCCTTGTAAAAGAACAACTCACTTCGTTGGACATTGACCTATTCATCAAACTATTGTCACTGACACTTAAAAGGAATTACTTTCTATTCGACAATCATTTCTACCTGCAGCTAATGGGGTGCTCTATGGGGAGTAACGTGTCGCCATCCTTCGTGAACATCTTTATGTTCGCGGAGGAGTGGGACATGTTCTTCACTAATCCAGAAGTATCCAAACACATCCTGATGTATACCCGGTTCATAGATGACCTGTTCGTGCTGTGGACTGGGGGGGCACAGAAACTTGAGGAGCTACTCTGCACCATCAATAGTAGAGATTCATCCATTCGGGTGACGTCACAGTACTCGACTACCGAGTTGAATTATCTAGATGTGTTGGTGACCATCGATAAGGGAGTTATACACACCAATTTATACTCCAAACCAACAGATAAGAACAATCTTCTTAGAAACAACAGTCACCATCCTAGAGCCCTCAAGAAAGGCCTTCCTAGGTCCCAGATGATACGGGCAGCACGCATCACCAGTGATCCAAACCAGCTGCCCAAGGAACTGGATCATATGATTGACCACTTCAAGGAACGAGGATACAGGTACAGAGATCTGGCAATTACAAAAGAGGAGGTACTACAGATGCCAAGAAGTGAGCTACTTAAGCCAGGCAGAAAGACCAGAAAGCAGTGATACCATGGACATCCAGGTACAATACATCAAGTCCGGTATTAGCACGTGCCACCAGAGCACTATGGCCCATAGTGGCCACTGATAAAAAACTACCCGACCTGAGCAGGGTAAAACCCATGTCCTGCTATACAAGGGGTAAAAATATCAAAAGCTACATTGTGCATACGGACATATCAGAATTCTCCACCCCAACGCCCCCAAATTTCCTCACCGAGCACCAGGGTGCTATAAGTGCCCCAAGTGCACCACATGCTCCCACATGATAGTGGGCAATACCTTCCAAGACGCAACTCAATCTAGGTCGTTCAAGATCAAACATGTACTTGGATGTCTGTCTACATATGTGGTATACTTGGTGACCTGCCCGTGCCACCTCATCTACGTGGGCAAAACCACCAGAACAGTGAGGGAGAGGATGGCACTCCATCGCTCGGCCATTAAACAAGCCCTGGCAGGGAAAACTTCGGACCAACCAGTGGCCCGGCACTTCGCGGAATTGAGACATAAAATGACAGATTTCAAACATCTTATCATCGACCACATTCCGGCGAAGAAAAGAGGAGGTGATAGAGATGGAGATCTATTGCGCCTGGAAACGAAATGGATCCACATGCTGAAATCTAGCAAACCACTGGGACTCAATGAACGCCTTAATTATAACGTGTTCCTCTGATAGAAGAGAGGACCTCTAGTTCCTTAGTATATGTGGCAGCACCACAAACTAGGACAGCCATTGGACATTTGGTCTCGCCTTTTTTTATTTTATTTTATTTTTTCATTTTTTCATTTTTTCATTTTTTCATTCATTCATCTTTATATTTTTTTATTCATTTATTCTTATTTCTATATTTATCGTTATTTCCATTTCTATTTTTATTTCATTTTTTCATTTTTATTCTACTTCTAGGTTGGTCCCTATCTTATCCATTCCCCCCCCCCCCCTCTTCCCCCGCCCCCCTCACTCTCCCCCCTTTTCCTTCTTTTATTCCTTTTTTCTACTGTAGAACCTTTCCTCCCCCCCCCCCCCCCCCCTTTTTTTCCTTCTAAGACCCCATCACTCGTTTTCGGAATAACCTCCCAGGTGTTCCCCTTCTTTCCCCCCCCTTTTTTCCCCACTTTTGGTAGGGGTCTTCGCCCTGTCACTTTTTTTTTAACTTTTTTCTCCAACCTTTTTCTGTATGCTATATTATTTAATCTGTTAGCGAGTTTTGGTGAGAGATGCGCCTGGACTCAGGGGGTTAATTTACCCCAAGTATAGAGATCACTGTATCAGCAAACGTGAATTGTGTGTATAGGCATTAACTATATGCAAGCGGGGATAACCCATAGCTAACCCCAGTATCACCTTCGTGGTACTCCGTTAATAGTCCCCCAGTTTTTAACCTGATATAACACATAGCACTTTATATGTATTTGCTTTTTTGTAAGCTTTGTATTGATTCGTTTTTTATTATGTTTATTTCCCCAGCCGGGGAGCGCCACGGCTATGACCGGCATCCCGGGAGCCATAGCAACCAGAGACGCAGACAGGAGCGTCCAGTCAGCGCTGGGAGCGCATTGAGCGTCCACGTTACCTAGACTACAACCATTTCCTGGCTAGTAGTACCGGAAATGACGTCAGACGCCGGGGAGCGCTCCACGGAGGGGGATCATCGTGCACTGATTCCTGCTGGTATTTAAGGTAGGACTGAATGGTCACTTATTTGTTTGTACACCTTGACAAAGGGGCAGTTTGGAGCCCCGAAACGTTGGAGCATTAAAAACCACTTTTTGACTTTTTCAAATCCTGCTGAGTGCCGCTGCTTGCTTGCTATAGAGACCTACATCTACCTCCCGGAAGGCACCCAGGTGGCTGCTCAACTAAAGGCTGAGTGCCGGACTGACTGAGATCCTATATATATATATATATATATATATATATATATATATCTCATGCTGTCCTTTTGCATGTGTTGTATCGCGTAAGATCCTGTTTCCCGCAAAACCAGGAGGGGAGCCGGGTTGAAGGTCGGACATGCAGGCAGGTCTGACCTCCAATCCAATGCATACCTGGCCGCTCATTGGATCGGATTCAATGTCAAACACGTGATTTTGGCCGATTTCACCCACTTTCTTGGCCATCGGAATTGGGTGAAATCATCCCAAATCACATAAGTGTATGGGGGCCTTGAATAGTGTGCTTCAGTTATTCCCCCTAATTAGTGTATATTCAGTAACTATGATATACCATCCATTCTTAAAATAATTATTACTACCTTAATTTGATTTTCAACGTGGGTCTTTTTCTAGTGTAAACCTAGGTTTTATCTCTGCTTTATACCTGGGTCAAAGAATATCAAAATGCTTGACCTGGTATTGTGCTTGGCAGTGAGAACAGGCAGGACCGGTGCTAGGCACCAGAGCGCCCCAGGCGGGGGAGGGGTGCGCCCCGGCACTCAAATGCTCACCCGCTCCCCAGGGGGGTCGCCCCGGCACTCACCTGTGTTGCTCCATGTGGGGGGGGTAGTGCCTTGCGATGCGGTGCTGGCCTTGCGGCACGGGTCCGTGACGCTCCAGGGAGGGCTTGCCGGGTGATGCGGCGGGCCCGGGTCGCTCCAGGGGGTGTGGGGGAGGTGTGGCTGCAACCAGCGCTGCTCACCTCCATCCAGGGGTGGGGGGCAGCTCCAAACTGCCGCCCTCCAGTGGCAGGCGCCCTAGGCAAATGCCTAAGGCTGCCTAGTGGTGGCGCCGGCCCTGAGAACAGGGTATTAGTGACACAGACACTACTGAACGTGGCTAAACCTCACACATTTTTATGCTTTTCCTTTATTTTCCTGAGGAAAAAAAAGACTTATTGCAAATAATTGAGATCAGCAAAGCACAGAACCTTTCGAACAGTATGATGCATTAACAGCTGGTATGCAGTATTTTGATGCAGCCGGTATCTTAGATACTGCAAGATTAACTGACTGCTGGCTTATTTCTTTTCTACTTTGTTGTAAAATATTCCCTGATGTTCTCCATACAGCCTGTTTAAGTTTATTTAGGTGTTTACATTTTTTAATACAGTTTTTGTTACATCTCAGCCCAGGGCCAGATTAACAATGGGGCGGATGGAGCTGCAATCGGTCGGAATTGGATCTAGATTGATGGGATCGGACCCTTATCGTCCTGGTGTGTACCCAGCATTAGACTTCTATATACCTACATGGCATTGGGGTCACCTCCTTCACTTCACAGGCCCTCTAACATTTCCAGCTCCAGACCCATTAGGCCCTTAATCCTGCTCTGTCTCAGCCTCCTTAGCAGAGAAGAGTAGATACAGTATATATATATATATATATATATATATGCATAGGGTATAGTTACCAACTTTCCTGGTGCATTATGTGGAAGGTTGGTGCAACAAGGGGCGTGGCCTCACCATTGGTGGGTGGTACAGGGGGCGTGGATGTGAATCATGTCTTCTTGGCACCGCCAATACTATTCAATGCCAGGAATTGGGTAGCAGGGAGCTATGATGACATGATTCAGCATGAAACGTGGGTACTTGTGGAGTATCACGGCTCCCACGACCTGCATCGTATGCAGAACGTATGCTAAAAATCGCATTGCATCGCATGTGATCAAATCGCATGCGATGTGATGCGATCGCACCCGATTTTGCACTGAAATGCATCAGAATGCATTGAAATGTGTATTAAACTTGTGAAATGCCCCCAAATGCCATTTTTCATAGTGCACCACCCCCACTATCAACGTCAACCCGAAGCGTGGCGAGCACAGCGAGCCCGCGAGGGGCGGCGGTACGCGTCCTACGACCTTTTCATACCCCCACTATCCACGACGGCGTGGAGTTGAGAATAGAATAGTGTGGCGAGCGCAGCGAGCCCCGCGAGGGGACGCGGATACCTTCACAGCTATATGCGTCCCCTCGCGGGCTTCACAGGTATCCGCGTCCCCTCGCGGGGCTCGCTGCGCTCGCCACACTATTCTATTCTCAACTCCACGCCGACGTGGATAGTGGGGGTATGAAAAGGTCGAAGGACGCGTACCGCCGCCCCTCGCGGGCTCGCTGCGCTCGCCACGCTTCGGGTTGACGTTGATAGTGGGGGTGGTGCACTATGAAAAATGGCATTTGGGGGCATTTCACTACTTTAATACACATTTCAATGCATTCTGATGCATTTCTGTGCAAAATCGGGTGCCATCGCATCGCATCGGATGCCATCGTATGGCATCCGATGCGATCGCATACGATTTTTGAGCTAAAATGCTCAAAAATCGGTAAAACATCGCATCGCATTGCATCGTATGCCATCGTATGCCACTACATATGGCATACGATGGCATACGATGGGAGCCGTGATACTCCACAAGTACCGCTGCGTGTCATAAACCTTCCTAGACCATCCACTTTAAAGGACAGGCAAGATGTGCAGGAGGGGTGTGGGGAGAATCGGGGATGGGGGGTGAGGCTGGATCTGGGAGACTTGCCTACCTTGAGCCTAACTTGAGCACCAACCAATTTTCTGGAGCTTTTCCAGCCGATCCCTGAAAATAGGCAATTATGGTGTAGGGAGTATTAAGTGTCTTGGCTGTAGATAGAATAGGACTCAAGGTGCTTAACAGATAGAATAAATGTAATGCAGTACAGGAACAATAAATTACATAAAAGCTTTTCCTAAACAATACTTAAAGGAATTACGGAAAGGCTAAACAGGTCTTGAGTGTTTTTGAAGGATTCTAGAGTATATCTATAAATACCTATATAGAGATAAACAAAATGTCCTCAGTATTTATAACACAACTATTTTAATTTACGTTGGATTTTGCTTCATCTCTCGATAGTAAGCTTTATCACATATTTGCCAGATATATTTTAATGCTTGGTGTCAAAGTTGGAGTAGTGCCCAGGACACAGAGGCTATCATTGCCAGAACTGGAATATATGGCATATGGGATTATGGGGTAGATTTATGAAGCAGAGATAAGGGAGGAGAAGTGATACAGTGCATGGTAATTTATCACCGGCCAATCAGCTCCTATTTAAACCCAGCCTGTAACTTAACAGTTAGAAGCTGATTGGCCAGCACTTTATCACTTCTCCTCCCTTATCACTGCTTCATAAATCTACCCCTACTGTATATGAGCATAATATGTAGTTTAGGCCTATATGCCAGAATAAGCCATATTCATTAGTGTTGTATTCAATGCGGCCGGCGGGTGGGTTAAACTGTGAGGATCGCCAAAAACAAGCCGCTGTTTAACCCCGGCGAATTCAGACTTTGTTTGTAAATGTTTAGTGATACACGGTATGACGGCGCAGAGCAGTGCTGATATGTTGTGTTCAGTCATACTTTAATCTCTGTGTATTTCCCTAGGATAATTCTTAAGTTCACCAGGTGAATAAACAGGTTCCCTTGTTGTCTTCTGTGCTCAGACACCTAATGCCAGTGGGCTTTATTAATGAGTACCTGCCCTGGGAAGGATCTGCCTAGCGTGGGAACCTACAAAGGAATACAAAAAGGGAGCAAACGTATGGAAATCTAACACAACAGTGGAGTTTGGTCTCCTGAGAGTTTCCTTAATGTAATAGCTAAACTAAGGGGTACATTTGGTTGCTATGGGCAACATCCCATCTTCAATGAGTCCACATTCAGAATTGCACAAAACTCAGCATCAGGCCATTTGAGATCAATCGCATGACATCTCCGTCTAGACTGTACTCCTTAGAGCAGGGCCCTATTCCCTCTTGTTCTCCTAGGCCTCTTCTCTCACACTCCAATTGCTCTGTTTTAGGTTTTCTGTTACTGTTATGTTTAGTTCTGTGTACCCTGCATTGTTCTAATGTGTGCCATTTATGGCGCTGCAAAACCAACCTTCTTGCGGGACCTTTGCGGGTGCCTGAAATTTGGGGGTGTGGCCTAGCAGCAAGGGGGTGTGGCCTTCAAATCACATCACTCCCACAAGGCCACGCCCCCATTTTGCTGCATGCACGCAAGGCCACGCCCCCATTTTGCCGCATGCAAACAGCATCTATTCACCGCTGCTCAGCGGGTGGCAGGAAGGACTCCCAACTGCACAACCACCCCCCCCCCCCCGCCACATAACACTGCTGGTAGAACATGGGAAGTCCCCAAAAAAGGGGCCATTACCGCAGAAAGCGAGACAGATGGGAAGCATGCTTGTGTAGTCTTATAAATAAAACGTAATAATAATCATCCAATTACAGGACAGGTCTGCACACAATACAAAGAAGAGAGGAGGGTACATACTGTAGAGTCTTCAGGAATCTAAAATGTAACACAAAAAAAAGAAAAAGATTTAAACGTATGACTGGCAGTGTCTGCAGTGACCTGTGGTGATGGGGCACAGTAAGTTGCGTAAGTGGGTGGCCGGCCAACGACTTCCTTGGGAGGTAACTAAAAGGGTTTCTTGGCAAGTACCAACCCTGTACAGTGGGTCACTGGAGTAGTACCCAGCATTGGCGATATCATTGTCCTGGGTATTGATGCTGGCACATGGCTGTATCTCAGGCATAACATAACACTGCTCTACATTCATTCACATCTATGTCATTTAGCGGAAGTGCTCTGTAAGGAGCAGTAACAGTCAGGCCTTACAGTTTATTCTTTTATTTAGCTTTGGATGAACATCCCATAGGACTACTTAAGCAATATTACCTTTGGATTGAACGGTGTAATAAAATGCTCATTGCGGGCTTGGGGGAGTTTTTATTTTCAATAAACTACTTTCAGAGTCAGTGGGAGTATTTTTGGCCTTTATTTAGTTTTGTGGAACATTATATTCAGACGCTGCCAAAGGGCCTCTCTACTTTATTTACATATTGTTTCAACTGTATTATTATTATCATTTACAGTTTCTTATATAGTGCAGCGTATTCCGTTGCGCTTTACAGTTGGGAACTGAATTTTATGGGAACTGAATTTTATGGGATCGGATAGGCCCACAGGGGCTATTACTCCCTTTAGGTCATACTCCAGACTGTGCATATGCATAATACATGCATACCTCCCAACAGTCCCAATAACCACGGGAACGTCCCGGTTTTCGGGGATGTTCCCACGTCTCTCCTGCGGCCGGCAGTGTCCGCAGGAGGGGTGAATAAATGGGGTCAAAATGGGGGCTTCCTCTTCGTCAAGCTTCAAAGTTGGAAGGTATGTACATGTTTACTCTATTAGGGGGTCAATTGCTACTGAGCAAAAGCATGGGTGCTTGGTTCACTTCTACAGAAACAACACCAAAATTTGTCCTCCTGCCAATCACAGTGGGTGATCATGGTTAGTGCCCACAGGTCAGCTGAGCCTGGTAAAATTAGGGGGCTTGGCCAATGGGAGGAGGCGCGGTAAAACTTTCTAAAAAAAAAAAAAAAAACAGTGTAAGCCGGCAGAATGCAGGTGTAATCACTCCAGCAGAGAGACAGGGAGGATAGGCTGCAGCTGCCTCTCCCTCCCCCTCAGCACACAGGCCTCAGCACTGAGCAGCATCTGCTGAGATGGAGAGAGAGAGAGGCTGCTGCAGCAGCAGCAGTTAGTTCTCTCTCTCTTTGCAATGGAGGAGCAGGACTTGGATCCCTCCAAAAGACCCGGGCCCAGATAAAGAGAACCCGCTCCCTCCTCTCAATGCCACTGATCATGGTACACGCCTGTCCATATGTGTCCACAATTCTGTAAAGTCACAATTGGTATGAACTCACATTCTATCTGGGATGGTACAAAAGAGTGGTAGTTATTCCAGATAAAGTGGTACCAGACCTCTCTCTCTCTCTCTCTCTCTCTCTCTCTCTCTCTCTCTCTCTCTCTCTCTCTCTCTCTCTCTCTCTCTCTCTCTCTCTCTCATTATTAGAATAATACAAAGATGAAATGTATCATTTATATCATCTTTGTATTATTCTTATCATCTTTGGGTTTATTCTAATCATTTCTATATCCTTTATAGTCAGCATTCACACAGTACAGTATATGTGTGTCTTTGGTACTAGCCACTACCTCCCCAGCCACTGACCTCACGTATCTCACTAATGCATACTGTATATATCGTTTTGAATTATTTAATATCTTTTTATATGTTGTTTCCATTTATTTCTACAAACCCTTAGTCATTGTGTTACTATAAAACATAAAGTAAGTATCCTGGTCTGCTTCACCCACTAATTGTTGGCTTATTTCTAGAAGCTTTAATTGGATCTCGCACATTAGGTGCTAATGGACAAAGAGAAAACGCAATGTTGGATGCGGAACAAGAGTGGCCGGAGGCGATACACATTAAGCAGCGTTTCGTAAGTAAATGATTTGTGCTTGTAGGGTTATTAGAGAGACGAGGGACTGAAAGGCCGTTGGCAGATTGCAAAGTGACAATATTAATGGTTTTGGGGATATATGACATGAACACAAGTGTTACCTGAAAGACATTCTGGTCTTAGATATTATTTCACATACTTTATTTTCTATGCAGTGTTTATATATTTAAAACCTCCGTGATAACTGCACAAGTGATTGCGGAAGGCAGGAGTCACTCAGAGAAGAAGAGAACATGCAGGCGCACTGGCAATCATAATGGACAATTCAGCATGGAGTAAAAGTAAACTTGAGGCACTTAGTATTATTTTTGGACAGAAAATATTAGCCCACCTACCACGGTATACGGTCATTACAGTAGGTCGACCCTATTTAAGTCAACATGCATTGGGACAATGACAATGACTTATGTGGACACCTGAATTAGGTCGACACGGCTAAACTCGACAGGGTCGAAGGTTTGACACAGGCATTAGTTCGACAATGGGAAGGTCAACATGAGTTTTTCACATTTTTGTCAAGCCGACATGTGCCGACAGGCGGTATTTCATGTCCTACCATCCACAACAGTGTGGTGCAGAGGTGGAACTACCATTCATGCACCGGGGCCCCTGACAACAAAAACGCCCACTGCTGCATAAAACCAGCAATGAGTTATTGTGAGCCTGGGTTGGGGTGGAGGAGGGGGTCAAGATGATATTTTTGCACCTGGGCCCACAACCCACAAGTCCCGCCACTGGCGTGGTGGGAGAATAAAATAATGTGCCCGACGCATGGCGAGCACAACTTAGACAGTTTCCATGTTGAATATGTCGACAGTTGGGACAAAAAAGGGAAAACTAATGTCGACCTTTTCACTGTCAACCTTCCCATTGTCGACCTAATATCTGTGACGACCTTCCAATCCTGTCGACCCTAGCCATGTCGGATATGGTATAAATCATAGACAGACTCATGATAGACAGTCATATGGTCGACCACTAATGGTCGACAATGTCAAAAGGTCGACAGGGTCTAAAGGTCGACAGGTGGAAGATCGACATGAAAAAGGTTGACATGTCAGTTGCGCAAACAAAGAGAAGCCCGCCAAAAGGAAGTAGAAAGTAGGCTTTCAGACCTGGAAAAAAAGCTTAAATCTTCCCCCACAAATAAAACAATATATCGTGAACTCCTCAAAGTCAGAGAGGAATGGAATACCCTCGCCCTGACGGAAGTTCATAGAAACTTATTCCGTTTAAAACAGAAGTACTATATCCAGGGTGACAGGGCGGGTAGACTTTTAGCAAGAAAATTGAGGGCAAAGACAGCGAGGGATCGAGTGAAATTGGTGGCCAACTCTAAAGGGGTAAAGGTATCCGACCCAGCGGAGATAGCCTCAGCCTTTGCCAATTATTACTCCTCTCTATACAACCTAAAAGATGACGCCACTACCCCTCAACCTACAACTGCGGATATAGACTCCTTTCTAGGGAAGCTATCCCTTCCACGCCTAGAACGGTCGGACATCCACAAGCTGGCTCTCCCTTGGTCAGAGAAAGAAATTCAGCAGGCCATTAAATCCCTACCACTAAACAAGTCCCTGGGCCCAGATGGTTTTATTAACAAATTTTACATTTGCTTCCAAGAGGTCTTGTCCCCTATCCTACTCTCTGTCTTCAACGAGGCCTCTGTGGCTGGCTCATTCCCTGCAGAAATGTTGGAAGCTAGAATTGCTGCATTCCCTAAACAGGGGAAGAACCCAGCTCTGGTTTCTAACTACAGGCCGATAGCCCTCTTGAACACAGATGTCAAGATCTACGCCAAAATGATAGCTAATAGGCTTAACCCCCTACTCCCCTCACTGGTCTCACGGGACCAGGTTGGATTTGTCCAGGGCCGTCAGTCCCCAGACAACACCAGGAGACTGGTCAATGTGTTAGATGCCTTTTCTGGGTCCTCGGGACCACTTTTGCTGCTCTCCCTGGACGCAGAGAAGGCCTTTGATAGGCTGCACTGTGGCTATCTTACTGCAGTCTTGGGGAAATTCGGTATAGAAGGGCGGGCCCTTTCCTCAATTTCAGCCTTATATTCCAACCCCACCGCTAGAGTATTTGTGAACGGCATACTTTCCACCCCATTTCAGATTACGAACGGTACCCGCCAAGGGTGCCCGTTATCCCCCCTGGTTTTCGCTTTGGCGATAGAGCCGCTCGCGGAAGCTATCCGATCTAATACAATGATCCAAGGCCCCACCATTTTCAATGTGGAACATAAAATTAGTCTCTTCGCTGACGATGTCTTACTTACACTAGTAAACCCGGACGTCTCACTAAAACATCTACACACGACTTTAGCAGAATACTCGGTGGTCTCATACTATAAATTAAATACCTCTAAAACTGAGGCTTTGCCGATACAATTTCCCGCAAACCTCCTACGAACCTTGAAATCCTTGTATGACTACTCTTGGCAAGATAGAAGCCTTAAGTACCTCGGAATTCAGCTCACTCCGAAAACCTCAGACCTGATATCCACTAATTACCTCCCCCTTTTACGTAAAATCTCCCTAATGCTTACTGACTGGACGATGCATCATATATCATGGGCAGGTCGCATTGCCTCATTGAAAATGATGGTCCTTCCAAAAATACTATATTTATTCCGCACGATCCCTATTCTCCTCCCCAAAGCCTTGATTTCTAAATTTAATACGATCCTTATAAAATATGTTTGGAGGGGGAAAAAGCCAAGGTTGGCTCGCTCTACAATGTCGCTCCCAAAATCCAAGGGAGGCCTGGCATTTCCAGACTTGCGCCTATACCAATTGGCATGCATCCTCTCACCCCTTAGTGCTTGGTTTGTAGAAAACGACCCCAAACCATGGGTCCGATTGGAAACGGGTCTAGTGTACCCTCTCCCCTTAGCTGACGTCCTCTGGCTTCCAGAACCAGAGGGTCATCAGTTTATAACTCAATCGGTGGTGGTCCACTCGGCACGCAGGGCATGGCTGGAACTAGCTTCAAAAATAGGCAAAACCCCCCTCCCATCACTCAACCTGTCAATGAAGGGTCTAGCGTCCCTGATCCCGGACTTGAATCTAGACGTCTAGGTAGCGGGCGGTTTAGCATCCCTTAATGAAGCTACCGAAGATGGCTGCCTTTTGCCATTTAACCAACTCCAATCCCGCTTCTCCTTACCACACAGGGACTTCTATAAATTCTTACAAATCCGCCACTGGCTATTTAGCGTAACACAACCCCCCCATAAAATTGTTGCAACCCCAAGGTACCTTCGTGACTTACTAGATAGGGCGGACAGTAAAGGCGGTGTCAGCAAATGGTATAACACCATTGTAGACCTTCACTCTCCCCAAAAATTGAAAGCCTTGGTGAGGTGGGCCAATGACCTTTCCTGCTCGATAACAGACGAAGAATGGCAGGGGGTATTTCATACATGCTTTCAGGTATCCAGATGCATATCGCACGTGGAGCACTTCTATAAGTTGTTACATCGTATGTATCTTACCCCTGCCAGGCTTCACTCTATTTGGCCAACCCACCCCAATTTATGCTGGCGGAACTGCGGCGGTGTGGGTACATTGTATCATACATTCTGGTCCTGTCCTGCCCTTGACCCCCTTTGGTCAGCAGTGTTCACCCTTATATCTGAGGTCCTAGGCTACCGTGTTATCCCTCAACCTAAGCTTGCCTTACTGCATATTTACTATGGTGCTCTACCCCCAGGTGATAAGTACGTAATGGGCCAAATACTGGTATCGACTAGGCTACTGATTGCTCACCACTGGCGTTTCACCAAAGTCCCTACCTTGCCAGAGGTTGAACATGCAGTACATTCTCATTATGAATATGAAACTGCGGGCCTACTCTTCTCTGGCGGCCCGCCCAACCATGCCCTTAGATGGTACCCCTGGAGTGCATATAGATCCCTCCATCCACTGAGATAGTCCAATTAACCAATTAGTCAATCAGTCCTGAGGTAGCTCCCCTGAAACGAGCATGTGCTCATCATGTGAGCCTTCAAGATGTTAGCAAACTCCATCATAATTACCTCTTTTTCAAATACCAGGCATATGTATGTATGTGAATGTTAGTATAAGCTTACTACTACACGTCGTTATGTAACATTTTATTTTTTATGTATCTCCTTTTCGCCTAGCAACACAGTACTGTAACCTTGTGATTGTGTCCTCTTCCCTGATCCCCCCCCCCTCTTTTATTTCTGTACCCCCCCCCTCCCTATATACATTTGAAAAGTTAATAAAAATTCAATTTTGAAAAAAGGTTGACATGGTCAAAAGGTTGACAGGTAAAAGGTTGACACGGTTAAAAGGTCAACATCGAAAAGGTTGACATGAGTTTTTAATGTTTTAGGGTGTATATGTCGACATAGGTCAACATGGACACTAAGTTTACCGCGTCCCCTCGCCATGCTTCGGGCTTGGACTATTTTATTCTCCCGCCACGCCCTAGTGGATGTTAGGGCATGAAATACCGCCTGTCGGCACATGTCAGCTGAAAATTTGGTTAAAAAAGCACGTCAACCTTTTCCGTGTTGTCCTTTTGACCATGTTGTCCTTTTGAACATGTCGATCTATTGCATGTCGGCCTTTTCCATGTCGACCTTTAGACCCTTTGGACCTATTGTGTGTCGACCTTTAAACCCTGTCAACCTTTTGACTGTCGACCTTTTGATCCTGTCGACCTTTTGACTGTCTATGATGAGTTCGGATGCCGCCATGTTGACCTTCAGTGGTTGACACAATGCATGTCGACCTATATTGGGTGGACACAATGACCCCTACCACGGCCAGGTGACCACATCAGGTGTGTCCCTAACTAGGCGCAAATCCGGGGCACCGGCCCCCCGTGCTCGCATCTAAACTGCTTTCCCTAATGTTACACTTTTTAACACCCTAATTACAATTTCTCACCCGTGTAACACGTTCAGTACTGTGCTGCTACTTATTATGTAACACCTATTATTAAAACTGAGGGGTACATTTTGTAAAGCTTTAAAAAAAAAGTAATGTTGCCCATAGCAACCAATCAGACTCTGTGTCATCCCTGCAGTTTGGGAACCACTGGGTTAACTTTTAAAATGTAATGATGGGAATTATGGCCATTGGGTCTAATGTGTTCTATTTTTAATGTATTTTTATAAACATGTAAAAATATGCATTAAAAGTGGCGAGGTGTGAGCAAGCCCCGAGGGTTAAAGCCTTGACGGGCTGTCATCCTTACCCAGCCAGCAATGCTACGTCTATAACAAGCAACATGAGTGCATTAGCTGAGAACAAGTATGAATGATCCCTCTCTTTCATTGTGTGATAGGGCTTGGGCTGGGACCGAGAGGCTTGCTCAGAAATAGTAAAAATAGACAACCATTTACATTTTGTTTGCTCAGCCAGCTGCCCATAGAAAATCCCACAGCTAAAATGTCAAAAATGTTTTATGTCTGTGCTTCTTTCCATTGACGCATATAACCTCCTTGTCATTTACATGTATCACATTAATAATAAGTAACAGTGACCTTTTCAGAGTTGGAACTCCGAGTGAATCAAAAAAGAGAATGGAACAAAAGATATTGAAAAATATCTCAATCTGGAAAACAAAAACAAAAAACACAAAATAAAATTTTTGGTTGTTGAACGGGAAAAACAAAAAATTATTTTGTTGTGGATCCAAGAATTTCTTCCTATTTGTTGCTGAACACGTTAATTCATCTCTATCGGCATAGAATGTTGAATGACTTTGTTTACGGATGGATCAAAGCATCAACAGCCAATAGGTTGACAGGCACAAGGTCGACTTTGACATATGGTCTTCATGGAAAAGGCGTTTTTGATAAAAGTCAATGGGAAAATGGTGGAGGTGTGAAAAGGTTGATTTTTTCAAGGTTCTTTTTACACTTTTTTTGTTGTCATTGTCGACACCTGTCAACAGGGATCCCCAATTAGGGTAGCACAAAGCTTCGCATGGCTCGCTTCGCGTTCTCAATCCGTCAGTGTCGATCGTTAAGTACAAAAAAATGAAAAGATATTGTGAAAAACTCATGTCGTCCTTTTCTTGTGTAAACCGTTGCCAACTTGATCTTTTGCTGGTGTCGACCTTTTGACAATGTCCACTTAGTGCATGATGACCTTTTGTCTAACTCAGCCTAATGCATGGTGACTTTTTGGTTGACTTTTTGACTATTGACCTATCATACGGATGCCATATTGGGTATAAATGAATCAGTTGTAGGGTGCGGTCTAAAAGATCTACAGTGTTTAGGGCGACAGTCAATCGATCGATACCAAATAGTCAACATAAATTAGTTTGATATTGACAAAAGGTCAACAGTGCCTAACCCTAACCTGCTGCTTAAACATAACCGTCCTGTCCCACAGCCTAACCCTAACCTGCTGCTTAAACCTAACCTTCCTGTCCCACAGCCTAACACTAACCTGCTGCTTAAACATAACCGTCCTGTCCCACAGCCTAACCCTAACCTGCTGCTTAACCCTAGCCTTCCTGTCCCACAGCCTAACCCTAACCTGCTGCTTAAACATAACCATCCTGTCCCACAGCCTAACCCTAACCTGCTGCTTACACCTAACCTTCCTGTCCCACAGCCTAACCCTAACCTGCTGCTTAAACATAACCTTCCTGTCCCACAGCCTAACCCTAACCTGCTGCTTAACCCTAGCCTTCCTGTCCCACAGCCTAACCCTAACCTGCTGCTTAAACATAACCATCCTATCCCACAGCCTAACCCTAACCTGCTGCATAAACCTAACCTTCTTGTCCCACAGCCTAACACTAACCTGCTGCTTAAACCTAACCTTCCTGTCCCACAGCCTAACACTAACCTGCTGCTTAAACCTAACCTCAGGGCCGGCGCCACCACTAGGCAGAACTAGGCATTTGCCTAGGGCGCCGGCCGCTGGAGGGCGGTAGTGAGCCGCCGAGGTACCCGAAAGCAGGGAGCAGGGAGCAGGTAAGTCTGTGATTCTTCATCCTTCCTCCCCCCCGCTCCCCGCTCCCATCCCGCCCGTGGCATGAAATAATGCTGCTCCCCCCGCGCCGCCCGCTCCCCTCTCCTATCCCGCCCGTGTTATAAAAAAACGCTGCTCGCGCCGCACGCTCCCATCCCGCCCGTGGCATGAAACTAAGCTACTCCCCCCGCGCCGCCCGCTCCCCGCCAAGGAGATTTCTGAGCAGCACCACCTGCGCTCCGGGGGGGGGGGGGGGAATCGCCCACCGCAGTATCGCCTAACCCTAACCTGCTGCTTACACCTAACCTTCCTGTCCCACAGCCTAACACTAACCTGATGCTTAATCCTAACCTTCTTGTCCCACAGCCTAACCCTAACCACCTCTGCTAAGCACCTAACCCTCCCTCACTGCAGCCTATCCATAACTTCCCAAACCCTGCACACTAACCCTAAACCCCCGCTAGTGCCTAAACCCAAACCCCCATTCACAACCCACCACACAAAGTTGGCCTTCCTTCATCTGTATCCTCATCAATGTTGTCATTCCGGTGCTGATCTTCTGACCGCTAGTCGCGATGCTGGCTCCGGTATTCTCCCATCATCCCCTATAGCCAATGGCAGCCTAGTGTAAGGGTGCACTAATAATGATAGTTGCTATGGTAGGAACTGTATTATTAGGGGCATAGGTGCTTACAATTTGTCATCGGGGTAAATACCTGCATTTAGGGGTAATTCAGACCTGCTCACTAGGCTGCATATATTTGCTGCATACGCGAGCAGGTAAACGCCACCCTGCCGAATGCATGCCCACCCAACGCCCTATCCCCACTCTTCGATGCACGCGGATGTGTGCGCTTACAGAGGAAAAAATCAATCCATGGTCTCTCACCATCAAATAATGTTTCCTCTGTTGGGTATGAGAAGTAAGCATGGACTTTCTTTTCATATGGATGCTTTCCTGATAAATTTGGGTCATGCCTGTACAAAAAGATTTGAATCGGCTCCTTATTTCCTGCTTGTGGCTCTGAATCAGACCCATTGTGAGACTATAAACATGTGACAGGAGGTGAAAGTTCCTCAATGTTTTGTCATGGTTTGCAGACTTGTATCTCTCTTTCCCAAGGATTATCATGATTTATACCATCATTTCAGTCCTCTTTGGAACCTTACACATGGCATTCTGTACTTCATTTTGTTCTTGTCTTTATTATTTCTTGCAGATCCCATAGCCGTGAAGTCAGAATATGAAGCAATTGACAGCAAGTAAACCGCAAATGTAACCTGAGAATATAAACACATACAGTATGTAAGTTTCCATCTTACATTAGATAATTATATCTTATTATACAATAATATTATAACTATGCAAAATGAAACATTAAGCCTATGAAAGATATGTAGAAATAGTTTTGTAAGATATTGTTAATAATTGGAGTGTGCACCTTTATAAAGTCTTTAACCAATATGGCCTCAGACGAGTCTTCTGTGCACACCAGAATAAGTCATACTTGCCTACTTTTGAAAACCAGTTTCAGGGAGATTATAGTTGGTAATAGAATTTTGCACAGTGCCCTATTGAGGGGGTGTGTCATGCTCCAACCAAGGGGCGTGTCTAGTACCATAAATGGATAGATTATGAAAAGAGATTGTGAATATGGCACCTAGAAGCGTGGGGTGTGTACCGCTACATCTGAGAGGAATCTTTTAAAATTACTAATATACAAATGTAGATGAGCCCCAAAGCAGTTAGTAAGAGCTACTATACTTGGTACAGTGCTGGGAAATGGTGCAGATGATTCAATGTAAATGTATCTATCCCTCATTCCTTTTCTCCCCAAAAATGTAACAGTGTAATGTGGGCTAGGTGACATGAGGGAGATTGCTAGACTAATGAGGGAGAGAGGGAGATTGCTGCTATTTCAGGGAGTCTCCTGCAGAATGCAGGAGGATAGGCAACTATGGAATAAGTTGAGATCCACAGTGCCAAACCTGGGCATCATATCAAGGATTCTACTCGATCACATGAATCTCAAACTCCCCACAAAGGGGCTGAGCCTGTCCGAATTAGTCACTGTCCCCGATGCACGGGGACTGCGCACTAGCATAGTCTGAACCCTTTCAGCCTCTATAGCGCTGTGCGGCTGCCAGCAGATTGGAGGGGGCCCAGACAGAGGTGGCTGCACATAAACCTCCTACTTTCCTAAAACACTCCTGGGCACTGGGCAGATATAACAGTACAGAGAGATTACATTTGGGAGGGTCGAGTCCAAACTCAAATTTAAATTGTAGTGTAAAATTAAGCTGACCATTATTTGTGGGCTTCATGCAAAATCAGCTAATATTTACCTTGCATGCAAAAAAATTTTGCACCCGTTCTATGGCAAATTTATTAGTAAATCAGAATCACGATTTATGGGGAGAATTAAATTAGACCCATTAATATAACAGGTGTGGAAAAAGGGTTATACAGTACCTCAAAGTCTGGGTCTATTCAATTAGTCCCATTTTTTCCTGGCCAGTAAAGTAACCGTTTTCTGGCATTATTAACACATAGAATCTGTGAAAGTTTCTGGCAGACTTATGCGTTAATGTATGACACTCGAAAACAGGTCATTTATTGGGGTTTTCTTTTGAAGTCTGCTAAAACCTGAACCCCCTGTCAGCTGCAGCTTGTAGGCTACATTAAGGACTAATTGAATAGTCCTGTGGGATCAATAGAATTAGGCCAAAGTAAATCACTGCAACTCATTGATTTCCCCCAAGGCTTCTCTAGATCCTCTGCACAGTCCTTATTTTTGTGAACAGCCAGGTACACATACTGTATGCACCTAGGAATATCTATGCACCTCCTTTTTTCCTTGCAATACCCATATATACCACAGATGCGATGCGATGCAACGCGATCATGTCCGATTTGGGCTTATTCCCATGTTAAATGTCGCCCGAGACCCGATTTTTAATTGTATACGCACCCTGATGGGTAATGACTATGTTAAATGCCCCCCCATTGTTAATGCAACCCCACTATCAACGTCAACCTGAAGCGTGGCGAGCGCAGCGAGCCCGTGAGGGGCGGCGGTACGTGTCCTCTGACCTTTTCATACCCCCACTATCCACGTCGGCGTGGAGTTGATTTTATATAGTGTGGCGAGCGCAGTGAGCCACCAAGCCCGAAGCGTGGTGAGTGGCCGCGGAATATATGTGAAGTCATCCGCGTCCCCTCGTGGGGGTCGCTGCGCTCACCACGCTTCGGGCTTGGTGGCTCGCTGTGCTCGCCACAATATATAAAATCAACTCCACGCCGACGTGGATAGTGGGGGTATGAAAAGGTCAGAGGACGCGTACCTCCGCCCCTCGCTGCGCTCGCCACGCTTCGGGCGTAGTCATTACCCATCAGGGTGGGTATACAATTAAAAATCGGGTCTGGGGGGGGCATTTAACATAGGAATCAGGCATCTGGGTGCATGTACAATTAAAAATCGTGTCCAATCGCGTCGCATCGCATCGATGCGATGACATCGCATGCGATGCAATGCGATTTTTGGGTTGTACAATGCCCTACGATGGAAAAGGTGGGCGCCGTGATAATACACAAGTACCGAATTGACAGTAATTGGGAGATGTGTCCATTCTGAGATAAATCAACTGGAGAAGTTTCCCAGTTATCAGTCATTTCAAAGTCTGTTCTAGACACTTGCTAGTTAGAAGCTGATTGGTTGGTGTGTGAAACTTCTCCACCTTATGGAGAAGACGTACTATACCTCCCAACTGGAGCTAGGACCTTCGGCGTCTAAGGCACTCCCACGCCCAAAGGCACACCTATGCCTGAAAAAGGGGACAGGGCATTGGCGACATGTGCGAAGCTTTAAGTGGAAAGGGTGGGACCTCACCCCGTTCTCATAATTTCTGGGGCGCGCCCCGTGCTCCCTATTCGGTACCATCGGCAACTATTCGGTGATCACCGTTTGCTCTGCAGACCAGTGGCGGAACTTGTGAGTGGTGGGCACAGGTGCAAAAGTACAATTTGAGCCCTACAACAGTGGGTGACAGAGGTACAAGCTGCTGGTCTAGGCAGTAGTGGGCCCCTTAGTTCTCAGGGGCCCCGGTGCAATGCACCTGCTGCACCAATGGTAGTTCCGCCTCTGCTGCAGACACTGCGGCCCGTGGTTGGGATAGTGAGACAGTGTCCAAATAACGGAACTGTCCCACTGTAATCAGGATGGTTGATAGGTATGATGTACATAGCTCTGGAGAGTGATAAAATAAAGAGAAACAGCCCCTAACTATCACCTTACAGATCATACTTGAAAAATGACAGTTAGAGGCTGATTTGGCTGGTATTTTTATCTCTCTAGTTTATCAACAGCTCCACTTTCATAAAACTTAAGTGAATATACCCCATTGTGAAATGTTCTTTATTTTAAGCATAGAAACAAAGTAGATGCCGGCACTGATTGGAAATATGTTTTCCAAAGGTATCAAAAGGGCCGGATTAAGGCAGGGGCGATAGGGCCGGCCGTCCCAGAGCCACCACTCATAAGGGGCCCCCACATACTAACGGCAGATTGTCTTGGCCGCTAACACTGTCAAAGTCACTCACAAGTCAGTCACTACTGCAGCAGCAAGGGCAAACATGGCCAATGGTCAAGAAGGCGGCATGCGTGGCTGCCGCAGATACTCCCATGGGCCACTGGAGTGTAGAGGCCAAGCTGTGAGCTGTCTGTCATGAGCTCTATTCACTTGTAGGCATGTATATATATATATATATATATATATATATATATATATATATATAATTTATATAATACGTTTAAAAAATATATGCTATATCTTCTCTCTTAAGGAACTGAACACAATCACAACAAAACCAATTGATAAATTATACATTATTTTTATAACCGCCAGTGTATAACTTTTATTGATAGGGGACCCCACAAGTTTGATGTCCAGTGCCCCCGCACACTTTAATCCGGCCCTGGGTGTCGTCTGAATCCAACATAACCTAACATGAACAGAACATCTTGGGGGCAGTCACGAGGATTGCTCACAGCTTGCCGCATCAAGCAGAGACAGTGGCAGCCAGAAATAAATGACCCCTGGCTTTGGCCTGTCCACCGCCTGGACATCCCAGCAGCCCGGCTCATCTGTTTCGCTGCAAGTGACTTTAACATTAGTTTTACTAGCAGATGTCAATGTATTTTTTGACACCCTTCAAAAATGTGTTGGCAAAGAATTCATAACAAAGAGAAAAGTTTATAAAGAGCCTCAAGTACCGTCATTGCTTTGACATTGATGACAAATGCTAATATATTTTTGTTTGTATTGTCTGTTGTTTTATTTCTATATTGTAGAATTTAGCATTTTGATCCATGCTAGCATGACTCACATTTTTCATTGGCGTGGATCCCCTATTTGTAATTTGTACTGTGCTGCAGCCCCACCTCGTTAGCCGCCACTGGTGGTCAGGGTTCCCTGCCCACCTGCTCAGAGTGTGATAGGATGGTCATTAATGTAGAATAGTCATCAAGACTGAGGGTTAGATGTACAGTATGAATAAGTGATAAGGGAGGAGAAGTGATAAAGTGCCTGGTACAGTATCACCGGCCAATCAGCTTCTAACTGTCCCTTTTTAAACACAGCCTATAACTTAACAGTCAGGAACTGATTGGCCGGTGATAAAGTACCCGGCACTTTATCACTTTTCCTCCTTTATCACTGCTACATAGAGTACATCTACCCCAGAGTCTGGTACACAGAAATGGTATGGATGTGCCAAGTAGGAAATGTAGGTGAGGAAGTAGCCAAGGTCAAAAAAAGATTGTCACAAATTCTGCAGACAAAGAAGATACAAGCAGCGGCGGCTCTTGCCTCTGCGGAGGAGGTGGGCTGCCATGATGCAGGCCCCCTCTGCTGCCGCTGTGCTCGTGGTCCCCGCAGATCCCGTTCCCAGCCGCCAGTCCCTGACACGGGGCCAGCACATGCATATTCAGGGTCCCAGAGGCATATTTCAGGATCCCGGGTACGGCGCATGTGCAGTATTGTCCATTTTCCACGGTCTGTTTTTGGAGTTGTCCCGCAGCTGCGCATAGAGAGGCCTCCCGGAGGGAGAGAACACCTCTCAATGGGACTGCCATGGGTGACTGGCAGGTCAGACTTCCAATAGGAGGTCACTGCCAGTCACAGTGAAGCCAGAGTAGCCGCACAAACTGCATCTGGCTTCACTTAGGCCAGTGATGGCTAACCTTGACACTCCAGCTGTTGGTTGAACTACACATCCCAGCATGTGAGGTTATCAGACTCACTGTAAATCTGTAATTATTATATTTTATTAGGTGTAGTAATTAATGTACTTTTTAGTCCGTCGGTACCCTCTTGTTCTCCATATATGTCTATATTCCCCATAGCTGCGTGTATTTCCAGATCAGATCGCTCTTGCCCAAATATGGTCTGACAGGAAATAGCCAGGAAAGAACATTGCAGGGATTCACCCATATGTTGTGTCCACAGGGGGTAATCAGGACATAATGTAATGAGACTATGATTGTGTCTCTATCTTCAGCTCCTTTGTGTCAATACCAGACTTAGTGGAACCGGGCACCACAGGGGGTGATCCAATTCCCCTGCTATCAACAGGAAGGTTGTCCACAGGGGGTGACCACCACACAACGTAATCAGCTGGGTATTATCTTGTGTTGACACTGCTCTGCATATCTCTGGCCACTTCCAGACTTTCTGGAACCAGACCCAGCAGGAGGCAGCAGCAGATGGGCAGATGGGCAGCTGGATATTACCTGGGGGGATGTGTCTGACTCTTGGGTCCACCAATCCGAACCAAGTACCGGCCCACTGGCAGTTTAAGCCCCGTGGGAAATTGGAAGTTTTTAAAATGACTGGCACACAAGCCAGGAGGGAGATTTTGATGGACTGTCCTGGACTAAGAGGTTATGCTCTGTCTAGGTATCGTGTGGACTTATCTGCTATCACTGCTGTGTGGAGGAGTGATAGTTTTGTGCTTTGGAACGGCTGCTACAAGGACTGACATTTTTGGACTGCTACCCGATAACGTTTATATGCTACATTTGCCTCTTGTTCCTGTGTTTGTCTACCTGTGTGTGCTGTGATAAAAATAAACCATATTTTGGTTTCATCTGCTCGGTGTCTGAGTGATTGAAGAACTCGTATCTTCACATTTGGCGGCAGCGACAGTGGGATCATTCAGACACCAACCATCGAGCACAGAAAGCACAGAGAACAGAGGACCAGACCATATGTAAGGAAACGGAAAATGCAATAAAGCTGGGTACACATATGTACAATCGTCGGGCCGTTCTTCCGATATGCGGACGAACGGCCGTTCGATTGTATATATGTGTACGCTGTCCCGATCCCTTCGTTGCGATCGATAAACGGCCAAAAACGCTCTTGGCCGTCCACGGTCTGTCGGTCGCAGGTTCTTTGCTGCTTAATATTCTTCCGACAGGACGGCTCCATATCGAAAGAAAAGTGACATGTGTACGCACGTTCGATCGATATGCAGCCCGTTCCTGCGATCATTCCTCCCAAAAGCAGCACGCCCATGTGGGTGTTGACTAGCTGCGTCATCCCTCCATCAGCGCAGCATGTAAACAACAGGAAGTCTTCTCCCCCGTACTTTCCGCGCCATGCTGTTAAAGAATATTCGTTGTGTGTGCATTCCTTTTGAAATAAATAATCGTTGTGTGTGCATTCCTGACAGATATAGTTATAGAAGATAGATAGATAGATAGATAGATAGATAGATAGATAGATAGATAGATATGTGATGTTCATTGTTCTGCATAAACACTTAACATTTATTAAGAAATACTGACAAAAAATACTGTGAACACTTTTGTTTATTTGGGTGGTCGGACCTGAACAGAGTATCACATACAGGTGCTTGCGTGAAGGTGTAGCAGGAACGCCCACCCACCCAAAAAACATAAAAACACATTTGAACATGGTGGTGTATGTAGTGGAAAGCGGTCCCACGGCAGCAACGCATCACATGGGAACATCCCGGCCTGCTCACATGTGATGCATTGCTGCCGTGGGACTGCTTGCCATGACATAAGTGCCACGTGTGAAGGTGTAGCAGGAAAGCCCACCCACCCAAAAAACATAAAAACACATTTGAACATGGTGGTGTATGTAGTGGAAAGCGGTCCCACGGCAGCAACGCATCACATGGGAACATCCCGGCCTGCTCACATGTGATGCATTGCTGCCGTGGGACTGCTTGCCATGACATAAGTGCCACGTGTGAAGGTGTAGCAGGAAAGCCCACCCACCCAAAAAACATAAAAACACATTTGAACATGGTGGTGTATGTAGTGGAAAGCGGTCCCACGGCAGCAACGCATCACATGGGAACATCCCGGCCTGCTCACATGTGATGCATTGCTGCCGTGGGACTGCTTGCCATGACATAAGTGCCACGTGTGAAGGTTTAGCAGGAAAGCCCACCCACCCAAAAAACATAAAAACACATTTGAACATGGTGGTGTATGTAGTGGAAAGCGGTCCCACGGCAGCAACGCATCACATGGGAACATCCCGGCCTGCTCACATGTGATGCATTGCTGCCGTGGGACTGCTTGCCATGACATAAGTGCCACGTGTGAAGGTGTAGCAGGAAAGCCCACCCACCCAAAAAACATAAAAACACATTTGAACATGGTGGTGTATGTAGTGGAAAGCGGTCCCATGGCAGCAACGCATCACATGGGAACATCCCGGCCTGCTCACATGTGATGCATTGCTGCCGTGGGACTGCTTGCCATGACATGCACCATTTTAAGGTGCATGCTGCTGGCCTCCAAATAAACAAGAAGGAGAAAAAAGTAAAATAAAGTACACAAACTATTTTTTGACTTTATAATGCAAACCGTTATACATTTTTTCATATAAAGAGTGTACTACTGCTACGCCTTTTTGGATTTTCGTAATTTTTTGGGCTACGGTATGGACTTTCCCGCTTAGTTCTTGTAGACATTTATGGACTTGTGTCATGTTTTCTTGCATTGTGCTTTCGTCGCTGGACGTGTCAGGTGATGGTGTGTTCTTCTCCCCCTCTGCACTGACATCTGAAATCTCGATGATATCTATAATAAGTACAGATAAAGAAATGTTTACCTTTCCACAAATGATACGTCACTATCCCATAAAGATGATTTGCAGTATACACTCACCATCTACACTGCTGGTGATCGCAATCACTTGGTGGCCCTCTGTGGTCCCTTCCATCGGCTGCGCAGCCTGGATATCATCTATAGTGACAAGGTAAAGTGACATATTACTACCCCTTGTTGTGTGTATAAAACATGTGTTGTTCTGTTGGTGTGCTGGTACAAAACCTTACCTGTTGTACTCTCCTTCTTTATTTTTAGGTTGGAGGCCCTGTCTCTGCCTTCCTCATGTCTTCTCCTGGATTGGATTTCCTCTGAGTAAAAACAAGCAACATGTCAGCAAAACACACAAAATGTAATGGATCAAGACAGTATATTAATAAAGCCACCTAGGGCATTGGACTCACTTCTTTTAATAATTCCACGAATTTTCTTGAGCTTGGCCTGCTCCTTGTGCTTCAGGTCCGACCACCGTTTTTGTAGCTGGTATTTGGACCTTCTTTTCCCAAACTTCTCCTTTATCTCCTTGCATACACGCTGCATAATAATTTCTTTTCTATAATTTGTCTTGGGGTATGTTTTTCTCGAACAATCGTAGTCCCTTCTATCCAGCATTTTGACCATCAGTTCCACCTCTGCAGATGACATGGCGGATGCGCGCGTCACTTTTTTCTCCTTGTTGTCCTGTCTCTCAGCGATTTCTTTATCTGTTGTTATCAGTGCTGAATTGGAAAACAAAGGTGCTTTACTGGCCTCCCCCATATGCGGTGGCGCCAGACCCTCCGACATGGCTCCTCGATGTCCCGTGTCTGTGTGACGCGAAGCACGTGAGTGGGGCGGAGATTCCTGCGCTCATCCAATCACTGTGTTTCAAGCCACGTTCAGCACGAAAGAATATTCCGTCGTTGCTGTTCGAGTGATCGGAGCTGCGCTGCGAATTTTCCGGACTATTTATCGACATTTCTTTCGGTGAGTATTAAAACAAAATGTGTAGTTTTCTATGACAGGGACTTCAATCTGTGGGCCATGGGTATGCTGGGGCTTGTAGTGACCATGTATCCTATGTCCCACAGAGTTTCAACTCCTGTACTATAGCTACAGTATATCTAGTGGCCCACAGACTGAACACCTGTACATTAAATGGTTTATGGTGTGCTTTGTGTATCAAGAAAATAATATGCCTTTTTATTTTATTTTTTGGAACAGAAATTCAACCATGGCAGAAAAAAATGTCGAATTTATGAAGGACTTCATTGAGGCCTACAGGGATCAGAATTGTCTCTGGAATACCAAATCCAAAGACCATTCGAATCGGCAGAAGAGGCTATCTGCTCTGGAGGAGCTGGTGAGGGTGAGCCAGACCTACTACCCCACAGCAAATGTAGAGTGGGTCCGGACTCGGATCGCTAATATGAGGACCGTATTTAAAAAGGAACTAAATAAGGTGGAGTCCTCAAAGCGGTCTGGGGCAGGGGCAGACCAAGTCTATGTGCCCAGGCTGTGGTACTACGACCTGCTGGCCTTCACGGTGGACCAGGAGCTGCCCAGGGATTCGGTCAGCAACACTACAAGGAACCAGCCTGCCCCCTCCACCTCCGCATGCAACCAAGAGCTTTCTGATGACACCATTTGCGGCACAGTAAGTAGACGTATTTTATTTTAAATTTTTTTTTTTTAAACCAGATAAATATAACAGCAAGTACAGTATAAAAATTGTGAACATGTAAAATGAAAAGGGGGGGTATCGCCCCCTGCAACTGACCTCTCTGTTGGGCACAACAGAGAGGTCAGTTGCAGGGGGCGATACCCCCCTTTTGGTTATACATCGTCAATTTGACCTTCTCTGTGGCCCTAATTCTGGTTCTTCTCAGTGGTGGAGGTATACTGTTATCCGCCTGAGAACACAGTGATCAATATTCAGACATCGCAAGTGCATTTACCACATTTTTTGTATTTGGAACTTTTGGTTGGCATTGGTAATCCCTGGTATCTACACTGTTGTAGTCTTTCTGGCGCGGATTATTGTAATATTTTTTTGTTGTCTAAAATTAACGAAATAATATCATTCTGCCAATCCACAGCGCCAACACCAATAAAATACTGCATGTATTCATCCCTGGTTAATTTAGCACGCATAGATGCATTTCTGGTATTTAAATTAGTATTTGGTATGTCTGGTATCTAAATAATTAGTTTCCAGAGATGCCAGTCATAACGCCTCTTCAACTAGCTCACTTTCATCCATGGCAGCAACATGGTGGTGTGTGGGCTGCGTTCTTCTGCGTAGATATAAAAATATATGGAAGTCTTAAAAATCGATAGTGATACATCATTGTCATCTTGTTTTGTTACAGCCATCGCTTTTTGCCGAGGAGGAATCTTCGGCATCGCTGGAGGTGGCATCACAGCTGCCTTCACCGGCCCTCTGCTCCACCCCCACACCAACCGCCACAACCAGCGCTGAACCGCAAACAAGCGCTCAACCTCCAGCAGAAGCGCCATCAAGAAGAGGGCGCAAAAGGCCGAGGCAGACTCCAGATGCTGCGGACGTGGCAACCACCAAGATCCTGGAGTCTGCCAACAGATTGATGACCATGGAGGAGGATGATGCGGACCGGGTGGGGAGTGTATTGGCTGACAATTTAAGAAAGTTAGACCCGGCTACAAGGGTGGAGGTAGAGCGCATATTTTATGAAACGCTGTACCGGGCCCGTGTGGGGACTCTGTCCCGGCACACACGGCTCACCGATGAGACCCCTCTGCCTAGGGTTGAATTTCAACCCATCAGCCCTGCCCCTATACCCCAACAAGCGGTATTTCACCCGGTGCAATATCCGCACTACCAACATTTCCAGCCACCAACTGGGCAAAGGCAGCACCAACCGGCAACTTTGGCTAATACACTCCCACCAGGTCCACCTGGTGGCCCCTTCCAGAGTTTAGTGGAAAGTCCATCTCCCTCCCAACCACCGATGGATACAGGGGATTATGGGGTGGGACAAGTTTACCACCAGATGTAAATATTTTATATAGTTTATTTAATTGCATTATTGTTTTAATAATATAGTTTAAATATTTTTATGTTTAAGTATTTCTTTATTATTTATTTCCTTGTTATTTATGTTATATTTGTTATAAGTTTATAAGTTAATAATTTATATAAAAATTAAAAATTCTCTAATCTAGTTGGTGTCCGTGTGAAAATATCATTTACCATGCAGGTTGACTATAGGGCAAAGATATACATATGGGGTACATGCATGTTGTTTCAATATTTACCTTCATGTATTGCTCCTGGAGACTGTACAAAAGTACCAGGAGAAATTGGCATAGAAATAGGTGTGGTGGAGCAACTACTTGCTAGTACATAAACACCAGTACTGGGTACAGTCTGCACTCCAGGTGTCGTGGCATTGTGCCCTCCAGGAATGCCTGGCACCTGAGTACTACCACTCACTTGCCGTGATTCGGCCTCCACCTCCCCCTCCTTGCTGCAAGAAGACGCAGAGGACAACTTGTGTAGAACTGTGAGTATACAAATTTTATTGGCAAAATATTGATTAGTACACACCAAAAAACAATATATTTACAATGACAAAAACCTATATTTTCAAGCAATCATGTCATTCTGCCACTCCACAGCCCCAACACCATTGAAATAATTCAAGTACTCGTCTCTTGACAACTTTGCTTGCGTTGATGCATTTCTGGTGTTTAAATTATTTGCCAAAGCTGTCAGACCAATAGGCTCGTCAACAACTTGGCTGTCGTCCACTGTAGCCCCCAGTTGTTGTGTGTGCACCGCTTTTCTGCGCATGTAGTTGTGCAGCACACAACAGGCCAGCACCACTTTGTCAATCTTATCTAGGCGCAGATTGATGGCACTGTGAAAAATTCTGAATTTATTACTCAGAATCCCAAACGCATTTTCAACCACTCGCCTGGCACGTGACAGGCGATAGTTAAAAATGCGCCGTTCCCTGTTCAGTGCCCTTTGTGGGTAGGGTTTAAGGACATTAGGGTGCAATGCAAAGGCCTCATCCGCCACAAAAACAAAGTTCAAACCGTGCTCATTTTCAGTCCGCTCTGGCAGATTCAGTTCATTTTTTTTCAGTTGGTCGTGGAAAAAGGTATTCTCCAGGGCTCCTCCATCTGAAACTCTACCATTTTTCCCAATGTCCACAAATATAAACTCGTATCGAGCATTAGCGATGGCCATTAGAACAATGCTGAAGAACCCCTTATAGTTATAATAAAAAGAGCCACTCTTTGCAGGGGGCATGATTCTGACGCGTTTGCCATCGATAGCTCCACCACAATTAGGGAAATTCCAAAGATCACGGAAATCACGTGCAATATTTTGCCACTCCTCCTTGGTCGATGGAAACTGCAATATAAAAGTATATGCGTATTAATAATCTGTTGGGTTGATTTTAGACCCATCAGCCCTCCCTCATTGCAGCCTCAAAGCTATTACCCGCCTTATCAAAATGACCCCCCACCCACTGGTGTAAAAGTTTAAATTAACAGGCATTGTAAAGATATACATATAGGGTACAGGTATGTGCACAGCTATACATATGGGGGACATGTATGTAATTTCCATATTTACCTTCATGTATTTGTCCTGTAGAACTTGGACGATGGCATCACAGGTGTCTGGTATTATCAACCCCAGCGCTTGAGATGATATTGCGGTGGTGAATCTCAGGTCGGCAAGGGTCCTGCCTGTTGCCAGGTAACGCAGCGTTGCCACCAGTCTCTGCTCTGCAGAAATAGGCCTCCTGAAATAGGTGTCCTCTCTCTCTATTAAAGGGGTAACCAGTGTCAGCAGCTCCATGAAGGTAGCGTCATCCATACGGAGATAATTTCTGAAATCATCAGGATTGTTCTCCCGTATCTCCTGTAGCAATGGCATGTGGGAGAAGGTGTCTCTCCTCAGAAGCCAGTCTCTGGTCCAGCAGCTCCGATTCTTGGTCCTTTTTCTTTTTTTAATAGCCTGCAATCTAATGGCCATAGCAGCCAAAATGCACGCACGAGCCTTCCTTCTCCTCAAGCTCATAATTAAAAAGGCCCAAATGCACCGATAGACGAACGAACGTACGTATATCCTGCACAGCTAGCAATGGATCTGAATAGTCACGGCTCTATTCACTGTACTACACGAACGATTCTTTGTTCCGTGATCACGCCTCGTTTTGGTATGCTCTTTTAATCCAGCCCATTATGATAATGTTGTGTACATTTTTATCGTGCGAATAGCCAGAACGGGAGAGTGTGTACGGTGGTACAATCTTTTTCTTGCGATTGTTTGGACGGGAGTACATCGGACGTCGCAAGTAAAATTGTACATATGTGTACGCGCAGATCGGTCGTATGTTTCGGACGGCCGAACGTGTATTCGGTCGATCGAACGGTCGCAAGAAAAATGAAATTGTACATATGTGTACCCAGCTTAAGGTGAAGTTCAGCAAGTGAGCAGGTGTCATTCCTGTGAAAGGGAAAATGTTTCCAAGGAAAGAAAATAGATGCCTCAAGACCCCTGGAGCAAAGGAGCTCAGGGATGGAGGTTCTTCAGTGTATCGGCAGGCTGGGAAGCCGGATCTGTTATTTATTGTCAGAAAAATGCAGTATATCTGGGAGTACTGGGAAGAAGCTCAGCAGATGATCAGCGGGTGGAGAGTATCCAGCATTCAGGACAAGTTGTGTTACCTGGGGGATGCATTCCTGCACTGTAAAGGTGAGGCCACCTCGTGGAATCTGCTGGGGGAGCCAGAGTTTGTTGAATTTACAGAGGAAGTGATTGCTACAGTTACCCAGATGCTACAAAGAGGACAATATTCTGAGGCTGAAGGACAAGTCCAGAATAAATTGATGCCCCAGATAGAACCAGAGGAAAGGTCTAGAAGGGGGCTACTGCAATCTGGCAGACAACCGAGGGGTCTGCCACAGAATTAATTGTTACCGCAAGAGAAGGGTCGTTGTCAGGGGGGCCCCTAACTGCCCTTGAAGAAATGAGTATGGAGGAGCTGATAGCAGAATGTCAGCTGCGAGGTATACCCATCCGATCCTGCACTCGCGGGGAAATCCTTCAGCAGATCCTTCACGATCAGGGGGATCCTACAAAAGCATTTACCGATTATCGGGCATGTATCCTCCATTTCGGTGCACAGCTGAGTGTGTGGGAACAATTGGAGTGTCTGGAGGAGTGCTTTATTGTGGCAGAGGAAGAGGCGATTGATCACAGGCTCCTGGACACCCCAGCATGGCAAGACCAGTGTCGCAGGGTGGCTGATGAAAGGCACCGCCTGCAACAGCTTCTCCCACAGCCTAGGGAAGAAGCTGCTCAGTGTTCTATACAGGGGAAGGTTATCCCCAAAATGAAGGAAGTGGGGCCTGTGAGCCAGGCACCCCAGGAGGAGCTGCACTACAGCTTTCCTTTTGCTGAGGTGGAAGATGCAGAATTATTAACCTGCTGCCAGGGGATCTATGAGGACTGCGTCCAGGAGGAGATCACCGTGGTTAGAGGAGTATCCGACAACATCCAGGCCACAAGCATACCAGTCGCAGATGATGTCTTGCTTCAGGCTGCCCAGCATATTCAGCTGGGGAAGGAGGTTATCCTGGAAACTGAGGACTGCGCAGAGGAAGCGGCAGGTGAGACCCAGGCTTTTGAGGGGGTAGTACTGGCCGTGGACCAGCTTGCCCTGCAGCCACCAGCGGAATTGTTCCTGATGGAGGGTCCCTTCTCAGCCCTGGGCATTGAGACCAAATGCTGTACTGAAACTTGCCATGCCCCTAGTTTGGGTTTGAGGGAGGAAGGACTTGACAGAGTGGCGGAAGTGCCAGGGCCAGAGCTCCGATATTGGGCTGCCGTTTGGCAGATGTTCCTTGGGCAAGAGGGGGAGGTGGAAACTGCTCCCTGCCCCATTGTGCCAGAGGCAAAAGTATTAGCACACCCTATAGGTGTGCCCGGTGTGAAAGTTTACGATGTTGCAGAGGGGGGGTACCCAACATTTGAAGACAGGGAAGTGCTAACTCACTTGTTAGTTAACATGCATAACTTATATTGTGATATTGCCCTTGCTGATTCTGCAAACCAGCCGCCTCTTCCAAGATGGGTTTGGTATGATGTCACTCTGTGGGACTCAGGTGGTGCGCCTCTAGCCCAGATTCTCTGCTCTGGATCACACTACAGGTTGTTATTGGTTCCAGAACAACTTGGTACCGGGACTAAAATAGTAGGGGAAGGAATGTGAGGTTATCAGACTCACTGTAAATCTGTAATTATTATATTTTATTAGGTGTAGTAATTAATGTACTTTTTAGTCCGTCGGTACCCTCTTGTTCTCCATATATGTCTATATTCCCCATAGCTGCGTGTATTTCCAGATCAGATCGCTCTTGCCCAAATATGGTCTGACATGAAATAGCCAGGAAAGAACATTGCAGGGATTCACCCATATGTTGTGTCCACAGGGGGTAATCAGGACATAATGTAATGAGACTATGATTGTGTCTCTATCTTCAGCTCCTTTGTGTCAATACCAGACTTAGTGGAACCGGGCACCACAGGGGGTGATCCAATTCCCCTGCTATCAACAGGAAGGTTGTCCACAGGGGGTGACCACCACACAACGTAATCAGCTGGGTATTATCTTGTGTTGACACTGCTCTGCATATCTCTGGCCACTTCCAGACTTTCTGGAACCAGACCCAGCAGGAGGCAGCAGCAGATGGGCAGCTGGATATTACCTGGGGGGATGTGTCTGACTCTTGGGTCCACCAATCCGAACCAAGTACCGGCCCACTGGCAGTTTAAGCCCTGTGGGAAATTGGAAGTTTTTAAAATGACTGGCACACAAGCCAGGAGGGAGATTTTGATGGACTGTCCTGGACTAAGAGGTTATGCTCTGTCTAGGTATCGTGTGGACTTATCTGCTATCACTGCTGTGTGGAGGAGTGATAGTTTTGTGCTTTGGAACGGCTGCTACAAGGACTGCCATTTTTTATATTTTATATTTTTTATACGTTTATATGCTACATTTGCCTCTTGTTCCTGTGTTTGTCTACCTGTGTGTGCTGTGATAAAAATAAACCATATTTTGGTTTCATCTGCTCGGTGTCTGAGTGATTGAAGAACTCGTATCTTCACACCCTGCATCAGTTTTAGCATGGCCAGATAATACAACTGTAGCAGGGCATGCTGGGATGTGTAGTTCAACAACAGCTGGAGTGTCAAAGTTAGCCATCACTGACTTAGGCAGAGAACAGTGGCAAATTTTACTTGGGGGGGGGGGGGGGGATACTAAGAGCCTAATTGAGACCTGTTTGCTAGGCTGTGTATATTTGCAGGTAAACTCCATTCCACCACCCACCACACACCCCTCCCCACCGCCCAAATCCCTGCATTATGCTTTGAGTGGATGTGCCCGCTTACACATCCACACGCTTGCGCCCGCGCAGAGGAAAAATAATTTGTTGGTTACTCACCATCGAATGATTTTTTCCTCTGTTCATTATGAAAAGTAAACCAGGACTTAACTTCCATCTGGACGCTTTCTGCCGAATTGGGGCGGGCGCTGACGTCATGTGATTTCATCTGCCCGCCTCAAGCACCCCGGGTGCCAGCGTCTGCTGGGGTCCGCCCAGAAATTCTATAAGCATGCCCACTGTTTTTGTGGGTACACCTATGAAACGCAGAGCGGATCCCAGTGAACATCCTCTGCCTGTCACTCAGGCAGCGAATCGGCCCCTAAGGCAGTAGTATCTCCATTTGGATTCAAAGTGTTTTACATTTAAGGGTAACACTCTTTAATAGTGAGGACAAAGAACACACAAATGCAATTATAGCTGGCAAGTGGGTCTCTCCTCCTTGGCGGGTGCAGGCGACATTCGGGAAGATGGTGCATGTGCACTAATGATCAAATACTCCGGCACTGTTTGCTTTCATTGTGCAGTACCAACTTTCTGTAGATGGCACTGGGAAGATGGTACAGCAGAGGTACTCCCGAAGGGGGGGGGGGGGTGCATTCCCGGGTCCTTCCAGCAAGCCCAGGCCTAAATAATTTGGGGGAAAGGTTTCTAGTGAAAATGTGCTGTTGCCCAATAGCAACCAATCAGATTATATATATTATCATTTAGAAAGTGCTAATAAATGAGAAGAATATAAAAGATATGTGAGTTGTGCAATTATCAGCAGCTGGCACAGGATTTGCTCGAATTTGCCCCCAAATGGCACTACCATCCACCTATTATTGTTGCTGGGAGGAAAATTCATAACTCCAACTGACCACTGTATGTGGGACAATTGCATCGGTTCCTAATTATCCCATCTCCTCTAATACCATCTATATCATGTTCCACCGAATACCTCAGCAACATTTATTCTACCTATGGAATGGTAACAAATGTAACATTTATTCAGTTGGACATCTATATAGATCAGGGGTGGGGAACCTTTTTTCTACCGAGGGCCATTTTGAAAATTTGAAAACCCTTCGGGGGCCATATAAAAATTATCAATTATCGGCATATACGCATGGGCATTATACACAGGGCAGCGGCATATACGCGTGGGCATTATACACAGGGCAGCGGCATATACATGTGGGCATTATACACACGGGCAGCGGCATATACGCGTGGGCATTATACACAGGGCAGCGGCATATACATGTGGGCATTATACACAGGGCAGCGGCATATACATGTGGGCATTATACACATGGGCAGCGGCATATACATGTGGGCATTATACAGAGGGCAGCGGCATATATATGTGGGCATTATACACAGGGCAGCTGCATATACATGTGGGCATAATACACAAGGGCACCGGCATATACATGTGGGCATTATACACACTGGCAGCGGCATATACATGTGGGCATTATACCCAGGGCAGCGGCATATACATGTGGGCATTATACACAGGGCAGCGGCATATACATGTGGGCATTATACACAGGGCAGCGGCATATACATGTGGGCATTATACACAGGGAAGCGGCATATACATGTGGGCATAATACACAAAGGCAGCGGCATATACATGTGGGCATTATACACAGGGCAACGGCATATACATGTGGGCATAATACACAAGGGCAGTGGCATATACATGTGGGCATTATACACAGGGCACTGGCATATACATGTGGGCATAATACACAAGGGCAGTGGCATATACATGTGGGCATTATACACAGGGCAGCGGCATATATATGTGGGCATTATACACAGGGCAGTGGCATATACATGTGGGCATTATACACAGGGCAGCGGCATATACATGTGGGCATTAACCCCTTCCTGACAGAGCCAGTTTTTGCGTTCCTGACAGAGCCCTTTTTTTCAAATCTGACATGTATCACTTAAGTGGGTATAACTTTTTTTTGCTTTTACTTATCCCAGTGATTTTGAGATTGTTTTCTCGTGACACATTGTACTTCAAGTTAGTGGTAAATTTTGGTCGATACAGTCTGTGTTTTTTTGTGAAAAATACCAAAATGTCGTAAAAAAATGGAAAATTTTGCGATTTGCAAAATGTTAAATTTTCTGCTTGTGAGACAAATAATCTTACCACTCAAAATAGTTAATAACTAACATAGACCATATGTATACTTTATGTTGCCATCATTATTTCAACCTCATTTTCATTTTTTTGGACACTAGGAGGCTTAAAATATGAATAGCAAATTCTCAAATTTTCAAGAAAATTTCAAACACTGATTTTTTTAGGGACCAGTTCAGTTCTGATGTGACTTTGAGGGACTTGTATGTGAGACACCCCCATAAATGATGCCATTTCAAAAACTGCACCCCTCACAGTATTCAAAACAGCATTTTGGAAGTTTGTTAACCCTTTAGGTGTTTCACAGGAATTAAAACAAAGTGTAGGTGAAATTTCAAAATTTCATTTTTTTTGCAGAGTTTCAATTTTAATACATTTTTCTAACGAATACAGTAGATTTTACTAGAGAAATGTGACTAAAAATTGATTCCCCCAATTCTTTGGTTTTCATAAATATCCTATATGTGGCCCTAGTGTGCACGGTGACCAAACCACAGGCTTCATAATAGAAGGAGCACCTACTTGATTTTGGAGCCTCCTTTTTATGAGATTATTTTTTAGGCACCATGTAGGTTTCTAGGCACCATAAGATGCTAAAAGTTAGGAACCCCCCCACAAGTGACCCCATTTTGCAAACTACACCCTTCAGGGAATTCATCTAGGGGTATAGTGTACATTTCAAACCCCCAGGGGTTTCACCAATTGTGGTACAACTGGGCAGTGAAAATAAAAAAAAATTTTTTTTCATTTTCACAGCTCAGTTGTATCAAAATTGGTGAAACCCCTGGGGGTTTGAAATGTACACTATACCCCTTGATGAATTCCCTGAAGGGTGTAGTTTGCAAAATGGGGTGACTTGTGGGGGGGTTCCACTGTATTGGTGCAACATAGCACCCACCATTCATTCCACCAAAATCTGTGCTGCAAAATCCAAAAATCACTCCTTCCCTTCTGAGTCCTGCCATGCACCCAACTGGTATTTTTTGGTCACATGTGAGGCATTGCCGTACTCGGGAGAAATTGGGGCACAGATTTTGGGGTGCTTTGTCTCCTTCATTCCTTGTGAAAATGAAAAATTTTGAGCCAGATCTGCATTTTTGTGTAAAAAAATGTAATTTTTTACAGAAAAATGCAGTTCTGGCTCAAAATTTTTCATTTTCACAAGGAATGAAGGATACAAAGCACCCCAAAATCTGTGCCCCAATTTCTCCCGAGTACGGCAATGCCTCACATGTGACCAAAAAATACCAGTTGGGTGCATGGCAGGACTCAGAAGGGAAGGAGTGATATTTGGTGGTGGAATGAATGGTGGGTGCTATGTCGCATTAGCAAGACCCCCGAAGCACCAATACAGTGGAACCCCCCCACAAGTGACCCCATTTTGGTCACCAGCTTTGGGAGGGGGGCTGGCGCTGCGGCAGCCGGGTGGGTGGGAGTGAGGGGGGCTGCCGGGTGGGAGGGGGGGGGCTGGCGATCGGTGGTGATCGGTGCTGTACTTAACAGCACCGATCACCACCGATCACTGTGTTTCCGAGCGGCTTAGCCGCCGGTAACACAGAAAACGCTGCAATTGGCTGTTCACATTTGAACAGCCAATCGCAGCGATCGCCGCGAGGGGGGATGTCTGCTGTCAGGGACAGCAGACATCTCCAAACTGTCACCGCGTCTATAGACGCGGTGACAGTTTAAAACCATGACGTATATATACGTCTTCGGTCGGGAAGTACCTCCCGACCATGACGTATATATACGTCATATGTCGGGAATATCTTTCTATATATATATATATATATATATATATATATATATATATATATGTGTGTGTGTGTGTGTGTGTGTGTGTGTGTATGTATGTATGTATATATATATATATATATATATATATATACACACACATATATATACACACATATATCTGTCTATATATATATATAGTAGGTGATTCATCGTGCCCTACGGGCGCTCTTCACACCGTCGTAAGGGGCTGCGCCCCCTTAATTTGTGAACGTTTGTATATGAGAAATATGGTTAGAATTGTATGAAAGATGCCCTGTATTGCAACTTAGGTGTCCGCGAATCGCGGGGGGGGGGGTCGCGGAGGGTGCCGCAAATTGCAGGAGGGGGGGTCGCGGGGGGTGGATGCTGTGAATCGCGGGAGGGGAGGGATTGCAGAGAATCGCGGGAGGGGGGTCGCGGGGTGGGTTGCCGCAAATCGCGGGAGGGGGGTTGCGGGGGCGGGGGTTGCGGCGAATCATGGTAGGGGGGGTCGCGGGGGGTGTGCCGTGAATCACGGGAGGGGGGGTCACGGGGTGGGGTGCCGAGAATCGCGGGGGGGTGTGTGTGTGCCGTGAATCGCGGGAGTGGGGGTTGCAGTGGGGGTGGGGGGGGTGTGACGCGAATCGCCACAAGAAAAAATCAACACAGAAAGGTCAACACATGTAAATGTTGACATAAGTGTGGCACTTCATTGGTGTCCATGTCGACACATGAAAATGAATATGAAAACATTAAAAAAATGAAAAAAAAAACTTCAAAAACTCATGTCAACCTTTTTCATTGTCAACCATAGCCATGTCAGTGTTTTCCATGTGCAATTTAATTCTGGAGCTGCCGCGAATCGCGGGGGGGGGTGCCGCGAATTGCGGGAGGGGGGGTTACGGGGCGGGGGTTGCGGCGAATCATGGGAGGGGGGGTCGCGGGGTGCGGTGCCGAGAATCGCGGGGGAGGTGTGTGTGTGTGTGCCGTGAATCGCGGGAGTGGGGGTTGTGGGGGGGGGGGGGGGGGTGTGACGCAAATCGCCACAAGAAAAAATCAACACAGAAAGGTCAACACATGTAAATGTTGACATAAGTGTGGCACTTCATTGGTGTCCATGTCGACACATGAGAATGAATATGAAAATATTCAAAAAATGAAAAAAAAACCTTCAAAAACTCATGTCAACCTTTTTCATTGTCGACCATAGCCATGTCAGTGTTTTCCATGTGCAATTTAATTCTGGAGCTGCCGCGAATCACGGGGGGTGCCGCGAATTGCGGGAGGGGGGGTCGCGGGGTTGGGTGCCACGAATCGCGGGAGGGCGGGGTTCACAGGGGTTCCGGTGGGGGTTTGCCGCGAATTGCGGGAGGTGGGGGGTCACGGGGGGTGCCGCGAATCGCGGGAGGGGGGGTTGCGGGGGGGTGTGACGCGAATCGCCACAAGAAAAAATCAACACAGAAAGGTCACCACATGTAAATGTTGACATAAGTGTGCCACTTCATTGGTGTCCATGTTGACACATGACAATTAATATGAAAACATTCAAAAAATTAAATAAATCTTCAAAAACTCATGTCAACCTTTTTCATTGTCCACCATAGCCGTGCCAGTGTTTTGCATGTGCCATTTAATCCTGGGGCTGCCGCGAATCGCGGGGGGTGCCGCGATTTGCGGGAGGGGGGGGGGTTGCGGGGGGTGGGTGCCGCGAATCGCGGGAGAGCGGGGTTCATGTGGGTTCTGGTGGGGGGTTGCCGCGAATTGCGGGAGGGGGGGGGAGGTCGCGGGGGGGTGCCGCGAATCGCCGGAGGGGGGGTTGCGGGGGGTGTGACGCGAATCGCCACAAGAAAAAAATCAACACAGAAAGGTCAACACATGTAAATGTTGACATAAGTGTGGCACTTCATTGGTGTCCATGTCGACACATGAGAATGAATATGAAAATATTCAAAAAATGACAAAAATACTTCAAAAACTCATGTCAACCTTTTTCATTGTCGACCATAGCCATGTCAGTGTTTTCCATGTGCAATTTAATTCTGGAGCTGCCGCGAATCACGGGGGGGTGCCGCGAATTGCGGGAGGGGGGGTCGCGGGGGTGGGTGCCGCGAATCGCGGGAGGGCGGGGTTCACAGGGGTTCCGGTGGGGGGTTGCCGCGAATTGCGGGAGGTGGGGGGTCACGGGGGGGTGCCGCGAATCGCGGGAGGGGGGGTGTGACGCGAATCGCCACAAGAAAAAAATCAACACAGAAAGGTCAACACATGTAAATGTTGACATAAGTGTGCCACTTCATTGGTGTCCATGTCGACACATGACAATGAATATGAAAAAATTAAAAAAATTAAAAATAAATCTTCAAAAACTCATGTCAACCTTTTTCATTGTCGACCATAGCCATGTCAGTGTTTTGCATGTGCCATTTAATCCTGGGGCTGCTGCGAATTGCGGGGGGGGGGGGGGGGTGCCGCGAATCGCGGGAGGGGGGTCGCAGAGGGGGTGCCGCCAATCGTGCAAGGGGGGGTCGCGGGGGGGGTCTTTTTGCCGTGAATCGCGGGAGGGAGGTCGCGGGGGGGTGTGTTTTTTCCACGAATCAGGGGGGGGGAGGGTTTGCCGCGATTCGCGGGAGGGGGGGTCGCGGGGTGGTGGTTATGCCGCGAATTGCGGGAGGGGTCGTGGGGGGGTTCTTTTTGCAGCGAATCGCGGGAGGGGGGGTCGCGGGGGTGTTTTTGCTGCGAATCGCGGTAGGGTGGGTCGCGGGGGAGCGGGTGTTTTTGCCGCGAATCGAGGGAGGGGGGGGGCGCGGGGGGGGGGGTTTGCCGCAAATCGCGGGAGGGGGGCGCTCATGGGAAGGCAGTGGGTGTCTGGCACTGTCTGTGGGCTCACTGGGCTGGTTCTCGGTCACATACCTCCCAACATGACCCTCTCCAGGAGGGACACAATGCTCTGTTTCTAGACTTCCCCTTAATGTATGATTGCCATCACCTGTTTTAAACAGGTTAATTTCTCAGAAAGGTGTTCAGCACAGATGAAGGCAATTACACATTAAGAGGAAAGTCCAGGAACAGAGCGTTATAGACACAGACACCCACTTTGAGTGACAGATGTAGCCAAATATATAGGAGATATATATATATATATACATATATATATGTGTGTATATATATATATATATATACATATATACACATACATATATGTGTGTATATATATATATATACACATACACACATATATATATATATATATATATTTATATATATATATATTTCAGTACCTTTTTTTTATTTTTTTAACTCATTGCTGGGGTGGGAGGGGGGAAGCGCTGCGTGCGCTGAGGCTCCGTGCTGCTGCTGCTGCCGGGGGACCTGGCGTGCTGCTGCTGCTGCCGGGGGACCTGAGGGAGCTGCCGGGTGAGTGCCGGGTGGGTGGGAGGGGGGTGCTGCTCATCGGTGGTGATCGGTGCTGCACCGATCACCACCGTTTTCGGTAACACAGGAAACGCTGTGAATGGCTGTTCAGATTTGAACAGCCAATCACAGCGATCGCCGACCGGGGGGGGCACCCCTGCCCCCCCTGGGCGGCGAGGGGGGATGTCTGCTGTCAGGGACAGCAGACATCTCCTAACTGTCACCGCGTCTATAGACGCAGTGACAGTTACAAGCCATGACGTACATGTACGTCAAATGTCGGGAAGTACTTCCCGACCATGACGTACATGTACGTCAAATGTCGGGAAGGGGTTAAACACAGGGAAGCGGCATATACATGTGGGCATAATACACAAGGGCAGCGGCATATACATGTGGGCATTATACACAGGGCAACGGCATATACATGTGGGCATAATACACAAGGGCAGCGGCATATACATGTGGGCATTATACACAGGGCAGCGGCATATACATGTGGGCATTATACACAGGGCAGCGGCATATACATGTGGGCATTATACACAGGGCACCGGCATATACATGTGGGCATTATACACAGGGCAGCGGCATATACATATGGGCATTATACACACTGACAGCGACATATACATGTGGGCATTATACACACTGGCAGCGACATATACATGTGGGCATTATACACACTGGCAGCGACATATACATGTATACATGTGGGCATTATACACACGGGCAGCGACAACAGGGCTGGCTAATTAATGTCCAGCATTGTGAGGGTGATATGGATGACTTACAGATCCAGGGGTTGTCATTTATTCATAAAAAGTGACAGTGTGGAGGAAGGGGGGGGGGGGGGTGTCACCCCCAAACAGGTTAATTTGATTATGTCTGATTATGATAATCAGACATAATCACATAAACCTGTTTGGGGGTGAATCCAGGGGTAAATGACAACCCCTGGATCTGTCAGTCACTGGGGAAGGGAGGGTGAGAGGAGCGGCATTTACCTTTTCATGTTTATACTGATTAAGCTGCAGCAGCACAGCGTGAGGGCTGCTGCTGCTGTACAGTCTCTGACTTTGACCTCCGATGCTCCCGCCCATGCAGTGAATGGCGGGCGCATCCAAAACCTCACAAGTCCCCCTCCCTACCGCCCGTATCACGCCCGCCAATCACCGCCGGCGCATCACCTCCACAGCCACTGTTATTGGCGGGCGCGTCCTCTGAACATCTCCCCGGCGGCAGCAGCAGCAGATTATCCGTGCGGGCGGCTGATATGTGATATAGGCGGGCGGCTGTACTTTAAACAGTAATATAGACAGGCGGGCGGGCCGGACATAATGGGTGCGGGGGCCGTATCCGGCCCGCGGGCCGGAGGTTCCCCACCCCTGATATAGATCAACAGACATTCTATTCTGGCTAATCTCATACATGTAATGGTGAATTTCTATGCACACTGCGGCATTTTATACTTAGTGTCAGGGCTGGGCAACACCGGCCCTCCAGATGTTAATGAACTACACATCCCAGGATGCTTTGCATTAGTTTTGCTATGTGGCCATACTGAAACTGATGCAAGGCATGCTGGGATGTGTAGTTCATCAACATCAGGAGGGCCGGTGTTGCCCAGCACTGCATAATGTGTATGTTTTACGCGGTACATGTTTCGCTTTTAAAATTATCCATTTTGAATGAACCGTCTTGTAAAAAAAAAATTCAGCCAGCGCTGGCACATATACAATTTTCTTTCTGAAATAAGAAGAATATGATTAGTTGCTATGGGCAACATCCGATCAACAATAGAACTCCCATATTATTACATTTGCTCTTAGTAATAATTGCAATATTGCACTAGTACAGCGGTTCTCAAACTGTGGGTCCTGACCCCAAAGTGGGTCCCGGCCTTCTCAGCATGGGGTCCCGACTCTATGTTGCTGACCATCAGGCTAATGTATCTGTGAATGGGGACAGGGTATAACCAGGGCAAATCTTAACAGCAGTGTAGGCCCCTGGGCAAAGCAATGCACGGGGGCCCTTACCCATTCTTCCCTCCTAGGGGTGGGGGGTGCTATCAGCAGCAGCTTTGATGTCCCACAGGTGGCAGGGGGTGCTCTATCTTCCACTCAACATGTAGGACCTGGAGCAGTAACTTCTGCTAATTACTTATAATGGAGTGGGCTTAATATTCGTCAGCTGGAAGGGCAGCTTTTTTGACTGCAGATATTACCATTATCTGGAAATAGATTTCTTAGCCTTCAATAGTATAAAAACTAGTCACAACTTTCAGGAGGTGCTGGGGACTTGGGGATCAGAGACCAGGAGCCAGAGCAATCCATTGACAAAAATATAAAACTGTACACCAGACGTTTGGAGCTGGAAAAGGGACCGGCTGCTGGAAGGCTGATATCTCTGGTTCTGGGCAAGATAGAGACACGCGGCTAGGATCCACGGAAAGGGAAGAGTCCCAGCTTTTGGCATATAGGGCCTTATTCTAGTTCACTATTTCTGACCAAATCCTTCTTAGATGGACAAAACCATGTGCACTACAGGGGGGCAGATGTAAAATGTGCAGAGAGAATTCAAGAGAACCCCACCCAAATCTAATTCTCTCTGCACATGTTACATCTGCCCCACCTGCAGTGCACATGGTTTTGTCCAGCTAAGAAGGAATTGGCCTCTAAGAGTGAACTAGAATAAGGCCCATAGTCTCAGAAAAACTCTAAGTCAGACAGATCCTGAGAAATATGACTGGGAATTGCAATTAACAGGTCGGATGTGGACTGCTGCTTTGAAGTTGGATATCTCCATTTCCCCAGGGCCGATTTTCAAAATTCGGGAATCCCTGGAAAAAGGGGATCCTTAGCTATCAGCAGACAGCCCATATACACCTGAGGCCCCTGGGCAAGGGCGCATTAAGCCCATACAAAAAGACGGCCCTGGGTATAACTGGGTAATTGACTGCTTCCCTATTCCATCCCCCTGTCACTCTTTTCCATCCCCCCCATTACCCACTGCCTCCCTGTCACAAAAGCGGTCACTTCACTGACCATACATGTGGTGGCCATTCAGAAGTAACTTGCTGGGGTCCTTTAATAATTTTTATGGCCTGACGGGGTCCCTGAGCAAAATAGTTTGAGCACCCCTACACTAGTAGATCAGATCTACTACACTAGTAGATCACAATAATCAGATCTATTTTGTCGGTAAGAGCCATGGATTGTCGAATTTGTGGCCATTTTTCAACAATCCGCATCCGTTTCTGCCAATCCTCAGACGTCCTGACACTCCACAACCGGAAAATTGAATTCCAACTGTCGAGAAACAAAAACGACCTGGAATAATGCCTATCGGGATGTGGCGAATATCCCCAATGACTTTTTAATTTTTTTTATATTCTTTTTTCTACATGACCAATTTTACCCATATATAAATGATTTTTAGTGATGGTCCTACAAAAGCCGAGATAAATGGGTTCCCATAGGTAAACATAACTGTATCTTTGCAGTTGTGCTCTGTGTGTGTTCGCTTTGCAAACTGAAATGGGTTTTTCTTATACAGGATATTTACACACTGTACACAGCGACTGTTTAAAGTGGCATTATAGAACAAACAGAGTAGGACGGCTGAATTAAATCATAATGCCCGATGACTTCTGGCAAAATAAATTGGCAGATCCTATCAGTGGCGGATTCAGGGGGGGGGCACCCGGGCACGTGCCCCCCCTGTCATTTATTTTGTAGCTGAGGACCAGGGCTTTCCAACGAGCCCAGCCCCGTGTCTCTAGCCCCCCGGGAACCGGAGATATCGCCTGGCAAACCTGTAACGTTTTTTCCCCATAGGATAATATGGGACCCGTCAATTCCGACCCCCACCCGATTCCGACAGCTGCCAGTTCCCGCCCTGGCATCACAGAAGCTTGTGGTTGATTTTCCAAATCACTGGGCCTTCAATATGATATCAGGCTGGTCCAAATCGGTCAATCGGTTCCAGAGATATTGCATGTAAACCGTTTTTTTATTTTTATGTAATTTCATAGCTGTTCATGTTCTTTGAGGGCAGATTACTCTGGAACCAAACGTTCCAATTTCACTGGACCAAAATCATTGAAAGCCCAATCAAAAGTTCTTCAATATAATACTTGTCTCATGTAAATGGGTCAGTTGGTTCCGAAGATATAGCCGGTTAAATGAGATAACTGGTTAAAGGGGGGGATGGGTGGTTTTCTCTCCCCCTCACACCAGAAAATGCAGGGACTAGGCTGGTGTAAAAGGGGCCAACCTGGGAATGCATTTTCTGGTGTGAAAGGGGTATTATTTCAAATAGCCGGGACCTGCAGTGCTCTGAATACAGCCAGGCTCTGCCACTGTCAGTGGCTATCACTTCTGCCTGGCGGCGGCTGTCCCCCATTTACCACGAGCATGTATTCCCCCTTGGCAATGAGCATGTAATCCCACATGGCAACGAGCATGGAACCTCTGGCAATGAGCATGTAGAGAAGCAGCACTTATGTAGCATAAGTTTTAATAGGCATTATGGTGTTTGGCATAACACATAATGGACATAATGGCGTGTAACTTAACGTGTAATGGACATTATGGTGTAAATGTTTAATGCAAGCCTTTGGTGGACAATGTCCCTGTTTATGAAGTGTATTGTGAATTTTGGCTTAATCTGTGTGGCATTATGTGAATTCTGGCTCAATCCATGTGGCATTATGTGAATTTTTTCCCAATTCGTGTGGCATTATGTGAATTTTGGCTCAATCCATGTGGCATTATGTGAATTTTGGCTCAATCCGTATGGCATTTTATGCATTTGGCTCAATCCGTGTGGCATTATGTGAATTTTGACACAATCCATTTGGCATTATGTAAATTTTGGCTCAATCCGTGTGTGTGTTATTATGTACATTTTGGCTCATTTCATGTGGCATTATGTCAATTTTGGCTCATTCTATTTGGCATCATGTGTAAGGGGCAAGTATAATGGGGTCTAGTATTTTGTTGCATAATGTGTAGAAGTTGTATATGGTGTTGACATGCCCCCTGTTGAGTGGCCACACCCCCTTTTCCGGAGCACGCCTTTGACGCGCGCACAACTACATCCTTCACTTTTGTCGCCATGGTGGGCCTGCGTACTTTAAATGCCAGGGCCTATTTTTAATCCCATTGCCACCCTCTCCTGCCGCTCTCTTAGCATGTACACTGGCACCACTAACACCGCCCCTCCCCCACCCAAACCCTTTTTTATCATGGTGCCCCCCCTGTCATTTTATCCTGGATCCGCCCCTGGATCCTATGTACATATACTGTTGTATCTTCCAGCTGCTAAATCTCTTGTAAGGGGGTTTCTAACATAAAAGTGATGTACTGTATTACCTGTATCATACAGTACTGTACTATTTGGCTAGGTGTTTAATCCACTTCTCTTTCTTGTTGCCTATGGATATGGCATGCTGCATCGCATGCAATGGGACACAATTAGAGAGCAGGTTGCACAACTGTGAAGATGCAGTAAAAAAACAAAAACAATTTTCAGGATTTTCACTTCATTTTCAAATACTTTTAAGCCCCTCCTCCGGGGTACCACTGCTGAGGGATTCGCCAGCAAAAGCCGTCAATACCCTATTAAAGCCTATAGGCTTCTCTCAGCTGTGGTCTTTGAGGGATCCGTCAAGGATAGCTGCGGTAGTACTGCTCTGTCGGTGCCCATGTGCCCATGTTTGGCAATCCAAAGAGGCTTCTGTAATATCTGTTGTTTTTCGTTTAGCAGTAGACTTCAAAGTTCCAACTGAGATCTCATCCTAGCAGAGAGGCAAGGGTTCTTCCCCCCAGCATCCATAAATCCACAACCAGGATAGCATGCATGAATAGAACATTTAGTTTAAATGACTCCAGGTGAGAACTGGAATGGGTAGCAAGATGATTTCAAGAAATTACAATGTTTACTATAAATTAAATTCAGTATCACATGTACTGGCAACTGTATCAGTAATGCACTATCACCATAAAACTATGGAATGTGTAAGAATATTCATATACACAGATTATACCGAAACTCGATATTCACATAAACATGACGTGCATTCTGCTAGCACTCTTCAAATGCCTCTATAAGTAATGGAGGATCCTCTAACCCAAATACCAATGTTAAGAACACTATATTTAATTAAGAGTCTGAAAATAGGTGGTTATTCTATTCGGCTCATTCACCCCACGCGTTTGCAAGGGGGTGCGATGTTTTATGCGCATGTGCGGATTCTAATTCTCTTTTTCCCCAGCTGCATAAGGTGAGAAATCAGGGAGATTGGTAGACTCTTCAGGGAGAGAGGGAGATTGGTCCTATTTCAGGGAGTCTCCTGCAGGATGCAGGACGGTAGGCAACTATGAGCTCCTGTGACTGTGAAGGCGCTGGCAGTTTGGGTTAACCCTTAGCAGGTGACATCCAGGTGCGGCACGCACCCCCTCCACACCCTAGTTATGCCACTGTATACAGTTTCTATTAAACAGATTTTACCCTCACATATACCAATGTCTGGTAAACACATTCACTTTGGTCGAAATTCCAAACTTTTGCCCGTTTCCTTAAGCCTACCTCTGTGAGCCGACGAGCAGTCATCGGAGCTTTGACAAACATTCAAATCTGATAACCCAAAACGCAGAGCTGAACAGGCTTACAGTATATTCTACATGACATATGGGGTTGAGGCAATGGTAGAAATCTTTTTTAATTACACACAGGTTTTGGGAAGGCTTATTTATTAGCCCTGGATTATAAACAGCTTCTGTTCTGTGTAATGAGCTTATGACTCAGAGTTCCACGATCAGCCGAGAAAGTCTAAGTGATCTGAGAAAATCACAGACGTTCGCAAGTCCAATCTATACCCTGGGTCCACCAATGAAGGTCGACAGGCCTTTGGTTGACACAGACAAAAAGATTGACATGCCTAATTTCGCCAGCGTCATAGGGTCGACACATGTATTAGGTCGACATTGGGCAGGGCAGCAGTCCAAAGGTCCACATGGTTTTTTCAACCCAAATGCGACATAGTCAACATGGACCCCGTACCAGTGCACCGCGTCAATGCGATGCGATCTCCAGGTTTCGGGCATGGTGCCTCGCTACGCTCAGCGCACTATTCTATTTCATGACCTAACGACCGTGTCCCGTCCTCAAGACACACAGGGGTAAATTTGTTAAGATGGGATTTCTATTGAAAATGGGATATTGCCTATAGCAACCAATCGGATTCTACTTCTAATTTTTTTTAGCAACTTACTACTAGAATACAATAAATAAAATCTTATTGGTTGCTGTGGGTAAAACAACCCATCTTCAAGAGAACTCCCATCTTAATAAATGTACCCCAGTGGGTACACACTGGCAGATATGTTCTCCAAACACACTGTCCAATCCATCAGGACCGACGTCACAACTGAACGGGCCATGGGCAACAAGTTCTAAGCACCCGCACTTTGAGATATATATATATATATATATATATATATATACTTTATATATACCTCACAAAATTGTAACAGGCTGGTAGATAAGTAAATGTGGGGTAGAGAAGGGTATATACTTATGTTAATTGTCATTTCTTTTTCGCTACACTTAAAAATAACTAATCATCATCAAAGCAGTCATGTTGTCGGGCTAAAAAAAAGCAACCAAGGTAGTAATATGGGCACTGCCAGGGGTGTGGTGCCAAGAGCAGCCACGTAATAGTGGGGTAGTCAGTCCCACAACAAAAAGCTAGAAGAAAAATAAACAAGTGGTGCTGGGAAATAGTAACAACGTTTATTTAAAAATTGATGAATTGAGAAACATTAAACACAATCACATAAAATAAAACCAAGATAGGATTTGTGGATTATGGATCAGGATTATCAAAAAGTCCCGTTCCTTTGTAGTCGCGATGAGTATAGGAAAGAAATAACAGTTATAATTAATGAATGACCGCTGGAGCCATTTGATCCCTGCAGGATGGCATTGCAGCGTATGTCCTCAGATGGTGCCATAACAAGGCACTATTTGTAATCCAGTTGGCAGGCCAATAAGGCTGGCTGGTTCGGGTAGGTAGCGAAGATGCTGGTCTTGTTCACAGGTTACTGATGCATTTTGCCGTCTAAGGTACAGTTTTATCAAAGGTATCCATGATGACTTGTGTCCCTAGAATGCACCTACAGTACATTAGATACAGTGGGCCAAATGAAGTAGGGTGTGAGAATCAGAAAGTGAGGGATTTTGGGAGAGTGGCACTGAATCAATGGGAATGCTGTGATCTCTTCTTGCTTCCGAGGCGTATTTACCAGGTGTAACTGCAGAGTTGGTTGCAGGGGGCGTAATTAGGTATTAGTAGGCCCCATAGCAAAATTTTGTAAGGGCCCCCTATTTAGCGACTGATGGTGAGAAATGTATGTAAAAACTATTACTTAGGCAGTAAAGATGGGCCCCCTTCAGCTCTGGGCTACATAGAAGCTGCACCCCTTGCACCTATGGTAGTTACGCCCTTGGTTGGTTGCGATGTACCGGCCTGAGCTCCGACATTTTGGCCACCCCTGCTCTAGTGCAATGGAAACATGATTGCAAACTTTACCACACTTTGTCACAAAATAATTTCCTCTTGAGCATTGCAGAATTTATAATTACTTTTAGATTAACAGATTTGCTAAGAAAACTAAAGGCCCATACACACTAGGCAGTTTTGAGCTTAAAGTAGCCCACATTTGGCATTTTGAGCTACAGTATTTTAAGCGCAATATCACCTAGAATGTATGGCCAGGCGATGATCAGTCATCTACTGTGGAAAGTGGTTCACCCCCCATGAAAATCGCTGGGCTGGGTGATAATCGCTGAGTATGTATGGACTGAGCGATTTTTCAGCCAGCGATTTTCAAATGATCGCTGTCCATACACACTGGGCAAAAACGCCCAGTGTGGATGCACCTTAAAGGCCCCCATACACTAGCCGACTTGTCTGAAGGGCAAGTTGAACCCGATTTCCCTTGAGCTCCCTTGGCAGCTCCCGGGAGGGCTAACATCCGACTTGCCACTTGATGTGACAATTTTTACATGCAATGAATTGCGTACAATTTATCGCATGTAGAAAAAGGTCTCCAGGGAGGTGCCGGGGAAATTCAAGGGAAGTCGGATGTGATACAGCTGATAATGGCTGCATGTATGATTTTTCATATGTGTCAATTGGACTGCGCATGCGCAATTCCCAAAGTGCCGGGGGGCAGGTGCTAGTTACCAGCGCGACGTCATGACATACCTGGCGTCATGGTGTCGATTTCCTGTGTGACGGCCACCGCGGATGCTATCAGCATGGTGTGTAGAGCGCGTGCGGCAGCGGTGGGAGCAGTGAGTGGCAGCCAGTGCAGGGCTCTGTTGGACTGGCAGCACGGAGAGCGGGAGTGAAAGTGTGAGTGGCTGGAGTGGCAGCGGCAAGTACCGCTTGCAATTTCATTTGGTTAGTCCCACCCACGACTCCGCCCCCTTTTGTGCTATACCCACCGGTCCTGCCCCCTACTTGCTGCAGCTGGCTGCCTTCTCCCGGAGAGGACAGCTGAAAAGTCGGCAACCCTGGGTTGGAGTGAATGTCAAACACATGCGATTTTGTCAGATTCTCAGCCCGAGTGAAATTGGACAAATTGCACTTGTGTATGGGGGCCTTAACTCCCCTTTAATCCAACAATTATTTTGTTTTATTGCTTCCACTGAATTTATTTTCTTGAGAAGATTCTGCTTAGAGAAGTACTGCTTTTGTATACAGAGATGACATTGGCATTTGAAGCAGCTCAAACAGTCTTAACATCCCCTTTCACAAATGTTACAGTATGCTCTGGGAGGGACAGGACTGTTGCTTGTAGTTCTCTGATAAGAACCCTGGGACAGCACCTATGCCTACAGTCAGCTAATCAGCTGAGAACATGAACTCCGGTGAAAGGCGGTGGCTCTGCTGCAGACTGCCTGACATTTCAGTGACCTCCAAGAGAAATATTAAAGCAAATATAGGGAAACGTTGCACCTGGACAAACCGTGCTGCAATGCAGGGGTGTAAATAAATAAAAAAGATAGATAGATACAGGGGCGTAGCGCCAATTTTTGCGCCCCCCTGCTGGATAATTTTGCCCCCCCTCCCTAAATTTAATGGTGCCTCCCCATTCTTACCCTGCTTCCCCCGCCGCATCTGTATTCGGCCGGGAGTCTGGACCGCATATCTACTAATCTGCGGTTCGGCGCCTGGCTCCTTGAGTCAAATGTCCATAAACCTCTGAGCGTCTGATGCTCCCGCCATTCTTTTAACCCTAACAGACTAAGAAACCCACCATTGAAACCGCCCCTCCCTTTTCCCTTCACCTGGAATAATCAAACTGAGTCATTTATTTTGGCGAATTAAAGGTCACATTTATTAATCAGATTACAAATATAATCTTACTCGCTTAGGTGGCAAAGATAGCACTGCGGTCCACCAGCCCTCCAACGTAACTGAATCAAGCCGCCCGGGGAGGGGGGCCCCTTCTCGCAACTGAAACCTGTACCCGCCCGGGGCCCCCCAATTGCCCCCCTCGACGCCAGGCCTTGGATCTTGCACCCCCTCTTCTGGGGTGCCTCCGTTTCCTGGCGCCAAACTTTGGCTGGCCCGCAGTACTTCCGCCTCTGTTAAGACAATCTCTGCTGTATCTAGCACCGCCCAGGGTCCCCCAATTGCCCCCTCCGATGCCAGGCCTTGGATCTTGCACCCCCTCTTCTGGGGTGCCTCCGTTTCCTGGCGCCAAACTTTGGCTGGCCCGCAGTACTTCCGTTTCTGTTAAGACTATCTCTGCTGTAACTAGATGCTGTTTGGATGTTGCTCCTTCTTCTTCCAAGGGTGGGTGGGTGGGACAATCCTTCCTGCGTGCCCTCTTGCTCTCTCTGATCCTCCCCCATACCTGTCCTGTCCTTAAGTATGGGTCTACTCCCATGGGGAGGCGCCTATTACCTGCTTCTCTCTTTCCTTCCCCTTATTCAGTTCCTGCTACCTCCCTGCCCCCATCCTGATAACAGCTAGACAATGGGAGCACTTCATGGCCTTTGGTAGCCCAGACTTAATAGTTTATGGTCTCTCCTGGCTATTCGCCGTTCGCTCCTTTTAAACCTCTGAGCGTCTGATGCTCCCGCCATTCTTTTAACCCTAACAGACTAAGAAACCCACCATTGAAACCGCCCCTCCCTTTTCCCTTCACCTGGAATAATCAAACTGAGTCATTTATTTTGGCGAATTAAAGGTCACATTTATTAATCAGATTACAAATATAATCTTACTCGCTTAGGTGGCAAAGATAGCACTGCGGTCCACCAGCCCTCCAACGTAACTGAATCAAGCCGCCCGGGGAGGGGGGCCCCTTCTCGCAACTGAAACCTGTACCCGCCCGGGGCCCCCCAATTGCCCCCCTCGACGCCAGGCCTTGGATCTTGCACCCCCTCTTCTGGGGTGCCTCCGTTTCCTGGCGCCAAACTTTGGCTGGCCCGCAGTACTTCCGCCAACGCTAGGTTCCTAGAACCATAGCCCGCCACCTCACCGTGACCTTCCCTCGCCCTATTAATCTAGAACCTACATGTAACCATCTGCACGCTCGTCTCTGCTCCTGAACTGAACTGCTTCCCCACCGTATCTCACCCTTGGACCCTGTTCTGGGAGTCCCCATTTTCCTCCTGTAAAGAAAACAGACCGCTGGAGACCCCTGTTCCTGAAGGGTGTTGCGAATGCCTCTCTGAGCATCACTGCCTTAACAAGCTCTTTGCATGCGCCCTTTACTGCCGCCATGAGCTGCAGCTTCTCCCTGCCGCAGGCGCTAACGAGTCTTTCACCAGCTTGTTCACGCCATCTTGACAACCTTCCATAAATGAGGTGGACATGTTAAACCTTGCGGCTGCGCATGTGGTGCCGCTTCCCTAAAGGCTTCCAACTTTCCCCTTGAGTAGGCATCCGCTCTGATGTTATCTACCCCTGGGACGTGCTTGGCGCGAAAGTTAATGTTGTGCCGCAGGAAAACCAATACCAAATACCTGATCAGATTGATCGCTGGTGGGGAGGAGGCACTCTGCCTGTTGACCGCCTGGACCACCCCCAGGTTGTCACACCAGAAGGTTATTTCCTTGTTGGCTAACCTGTTACCCCACAACTCCAACACTACTATGATCGGGAACAGCTCTAGCAGCAGCATGTTCCTTGTCAGCCCTGCTCCGACCCAGCTCTGCGGCCACTGGGATGCGCACCATTCTCCCACGAGATATGCCCCAAAACCACAAGACCCTGCTGCATCGGTGTACAGCTGCAGCCTCAGGCGGTGCCGGAGAGATGCGAATACCATTAAATTCCCTTAGAAATGTTTCCCACATCAACATGCCATCTCTGATTTCTGTTGTCAGCTTAATCGGATGATGCGGCTTTCTTACCCCTGCTGTGGCCCTTTCCAGTTGTCGGCAGCAGGGCAGGCGACAGGGGGGGTGTCACTTGTACCGGGTCTCAAGCTTGTGAGGGACCCCAAGGTTCTGAGGGACTCGGGGGCTATAAGCATGGCTGTGTCAGTGCAGTGCCTAGCAATGGTTTAAAAGGCACCTGCCTGGATTCCTGGGTACTTGACTGGAACCTCCCTCCGATATTAGTGAATATTAATTCTATTTCCTTTGTAACAATAAAAAACATGTTTAATATGCATAATAATAACAATGTTCTGCTCAAGGGGGCGGGTTATTGGGCCCCCTAGATATATCAGTGTACCAGGCCCCAAGATTTTTGTTGCCAGCCCTGGTCGGCAGAAGATTCTGCTCATTGGGATAACCCTGCATGTGAAATTCAGTGACCCCAGCAATGATTGGAGATGTTTCAGTGTAATCTTGTCTGCTCTGGCATGCTCCCCAGTCTGCCTCATAATGCCAGCAACCTTGTCCTCTGGTAACCTACACAGCCTGTCGGTGGTATCTATTTCTATTCCCAGATACGGCAGTTTGTTCATAGGCCCCTCTGTTTTCTCCGTTGCTATGGGAACCCCAAAAGTGTGGAACAGCGCCTACATGGATTTTAACAAACGCTCGCATGTGTCAGTGTTCGCCTGGCTGACCCTTAGAAAGTCCTCCAGATGGTGCGCAAATGTCCTGCAGCCTGTCCCCACCTCAACGCACCAGTGCAGGAACGTGCTGAATTTTTCAAAATTGGCGCCATCCATGGGTAAGCATAAATCCACATAATAACTGCCCTTGAACTTTAGTCCCATGAATCCGTGACTATATGGGTGAAGGGGGAGGAGCCTAAATGCTGATTCGATATCTTCCCCAATTGGGCCCGTACCCCGCAGCTGCGCACTATTCTGAGCGCCTCTTGAAAAGACTGGTAAGCGACGCTGCACTGTTGCTTTTCCAAGGCATCGTTCACTGATTTTCCTGCTGGGAATGACAGGTGTTGGATGAGCCTGAATTTCCCATGACCTGGCCTTTCGGCATGCGCTTTGGACTCCCTGCGCTAACACGTCTCCGACTGACCGGCAGCTGCTCCGTGCCGCTGTCACTAATGCTTTCTTCGCTATGGCAATACAATACTTTATGCACATACAATGTATGTGCCATTGGAACCTGGTTATACCATCATTTTGCCACCACACTAGAACTCATTCCTGTCAAGAAAGAGTCCGTTCGCATACTACGCTTTCGGCATTGCCGTAGCTCAGCGTCCGTCAGGGTCATCAGCCTGCCCGCCTCCTCCGATCATTAGGCATCTGCAGGTGGAAGAGGAAGGGTTGCACTGCGAGGTGACATAAAGCATGTTAGTTTGTTCTGTGTGTAAATACGTTGCAGCATGCCGCCTCCCAAACCTGAGCAATAATCCTATAATGCCACCTCCATGCATTCTCCTTTTTCCCTTTCCTACCCTGCCTCTATCCGTATACAAGTGACTGAATAGCTACCCCCATGGAAATTTGTAACATCCCATGAAGCCCCGTTGGCATTAGACATTTCACTAAGCTGTTTACCACCCATGTTACACAAAATGACTTTCATTTTACTGTGATTATTCTGCTTTGCTTATTCCTTTTCCGAATTTCCATCACATTCCGCCTAATTGGCAAGCTAACGTGCACTGAGCGGTTACCTGTACTGTGCAGTTATGTGTGCACCCATTTATTTATTTATTTTTTAATGTATAATCTGTTAAAAGGGCCCATCTACTTTGCACCCAGCGTCAGCAGTATTACTTCCCTGCTAAGGCCAAGCATGTACCCCTTAAAAACTTAACTTACAAACTTAGTTGCTGTGAGAACTATGGTTCCACCCCTGTGCCCTAATTATATTCATTACTTCTTATACAGTAATTGACTTAACAAAATTCTAAACAGCAACAGATTTTGTATACAGCAGCAGATTAACCCAGCGCTTTTCATGAAATAACAGTAAGTTTGGATCTGCCAAAGATATAAAAGTCTAATATGAAGTAAAATGCTTATGCACAACCGTAATGAATTCACTTATTGATCTCCTGTACTACTATTCTTATTGTACATACACGCATGTAACAATGAATTTACTAATTTATATGTGACACCATATTATATTGCTGACTGCAGCTTAATGTAACCTGTTACCATTTATCATTCCCCCAATCATCAACATCTTTGTAATACTGTCTATTATACCCCTATGATGCCTTGCACGCTGAAAATTGCACCACATAATGAATTTTCTTGCCTTATATTAACTTCAAAAACAAAACCATGTGTTCCCATATTTGCATTCTGCCTATCTAAACTTATGCTTTGCCATATCCTAATAACAGTGCTGCACAATATTATATTATGTTACTTAAAACTATGTAATTCCCCTATACATGTGATCTGAAATAACTCAGCTCTGTAATCATACATTTCATGTTTGTGCGGCGCTGCAAAACACTTGTGGCGCCTTATAAATAATACTATGATAATAATATGGTTTACATTGCTGGGCAGCCAATGTTTGCTCTGCCTGGTGGGCGGGGTAGGTGAAGGTATTGTCATGATATCTGCATGCTATGCTATGTAAATAAGCCCTCAGTAATTTAATTAGGGGGAGGGGGAAAGGGGACATTGTTTGCAACTTGCCTGAATTCTTTGGGCCTAATTCTTTGCTGTTTTTCTAAAGGCTGCAGCAAGTATAATAATAATAATAATAAATCCATAAGTACTAATTGTTTGGCCTTAAACTACTGTGCATTGATTTAGGTGCGTTTATTCCTTAGGGGAAAGTTACCCGGCATAATATAAACATGTGATAAAATTCTTGCTGCATTAAAGATTGAATTCATAAAATTACAGAGACATTGGGAGTTTGTAGCAGGGTAGCAGGGTGCCTAATATGGAATTAAGTAAAAGAATAAGAAGGAATACAATTGCAAATAAATATCCCCAGATATACCCCAAATAACTAACCCCAGATACTTATCCTAATATTTCTGGTTTACTATCTGGGATTCTGGATGTTCTTGCTGGATAAAGACAATCCTTACTGCGTGCCCTCTTGCTCTCTCTGATCAATCCTTACTGCGTGCCCTCTTGCTCTCTCTGATCAATCCTTCCTGCGTGCCCTCTTGCTCTCTCTGATCCTCCCCCATACCTGTCCTGTCCTTAAGTATGGGTCTACTCCCATGGGGAGGCGCCTATTACCTGCTTCTCTCTTTCCTTCCCCTTATTCAGTTCCTGCTACCTCCCTGCCCCCATCCTGATAACAGCTAGACAATGGGAGCACTTCATGGCCTTTGGTAGCCCAGACTTAATAGTTTATGGTCTCTCCTGGCTATTCGCCGTTCGCTCCTTTTTACAAAATGGCCGCCTCCTTACAGCAGGACAGGACAGCGGGACAGTCTCCAAATAGAAGTTAAGACGTGTGAGATAAATCGATACATGGAGGGTAAGTACTGCAGGGTTGCCTATTTCTGGCTGCCCCCTCCGGGCATGGCAAGCGATGCAAAGCTATGTCGACACAAAAAAGTGAAAAACTCGTGTCGACTTTTTCCCATTTGATCTTTTTCATTTCTCCGTTCTCTTTGCAACAGACAGATGATTTCTCCTCCATTTATCATTAGCTGGTATTTAAACAAGTGATACAAAGAAACAAGCGCAGTTCTGTATAGTACTGATTGTCCCAGAGGTACATTTATCCTAAGTAAGCTTCACATAAGAAACATTATGAGTATTGCTGCTCTGTACAAAAATGTAAAATGTCACAGGTTTCACGCAGTTTTCATGTGCTTGACATTTCAATGTAGTCTATTTTTCTTTTGAAATGAATCAGTAATATACAGTATATATTTTTTAAGAAAGTACTTAATGTTGTTGAGTCATTTTTGTAGTTATGTGCTGCTTTTCATCACCTTTCAGCACCTCACAGCACAGACAGTGTCCCAGTGCATTCTGAGGACACCCCGGACACTCAGCTCCTTCCTGGTCCAAGCAGAAATTCGCCCTGCTATGGCCCTGGCATATTTATAGTCATAAATCGTAGACTTTGGAACTGTAGGTACAAGTGCAGGGGGGGGGGGCACAGGGGGTCAGTACCCCTGGGCACCCCTCTATCTCTGCAGGAGGAGACGGTCCGGAGCCAGGAGAAGAACTGTACTGCGGTGGCATTTCGGAGGGGTAAGGGCTGTGTTTAACGCTACTGCTAGGGGGAGGGGGGGGGGGTGGCACTGCTGATATCGGCAGGGGTGCGCAAATATCCTAGTTACGCCTCTGTATAGACTACTTTGCCCAGTTCTGTATAGGTCATTGGTACGGCCTCATCTAGAATAATGTGTCCAGTTCTGTATAGGTCATTGGTATGGCCTCATCTAGTATACGGTGTCCAGTTCTGTATAGGTCATTGGTACAACCTCATCTAGAATACTGTGCACAGTTCTGTCTAGGTCATTGGTACGATCTCATCAAGAATACAGTGTCTAGTTCTGTATAGGTCATTGGTACAGCCTTATCTAGAATACGGTGTCTAGTTCTGTATAGGTCATTGGTACAGCCTTATCTAGAATACTGTGCCCAGTTCTGTATAGGTCATTGGTACAGCCTCATCTAGCTACTGTGTCCAGTTCTATATACAGATGTAGCGCCTGTCATTCAGACGGGGGCTAGCGATTGAATCACCAGCCCCCACCATAAGGGGGCGCGCACGCATGAGATGCTCGCGCGCCCGTTCCGACGGAGCTCTCCGCCACTTCCCCGTCACTCCCCGCTGGTCCCCGCACCCCTTCCGAGACCTGCCCATCTCCCTGAAGCAGAGACATATACAGACAGGGATACTGCCGCCCACCGCTGAGTGGCAGGTACCCACGTGCGTGTGAGAGGCTTGCGCGTCCCCGTCCGCTGGCTCTCGCCAGTGGAGGGATCTGGCGAGAGCTGGTGCTGAATTACAGGCACTCCAACTGTCGGTCATTGGTACAGCCTCATCTAGATTACTGTGTACAGTTCTGTAAAAGTCATTGGTACAGCCTAATCTAGAATAGTGTGTCCAGTTTTGTGTAGGTCATTGGTACAGCTAATGTAGAACACTGTGTCCAGTTCTGGAGGCCAAATCTCCAAAAGGATATAAATACATTTGAGATGTTACAACTATGGGCAACTAAAATGGTGCATGGCTTACTTACATGAGAGTAATGTGGAGGAGGCAGACCAGAAGCAGTAGCAGCAGCAGGGTTGTGTAATCAGCAGCACCTGTGCTCTCCTAATAAAAGTGTTTACAGAGCAGGGGGTAAATGCTCTTGAAGGTGGATTAGCTGCCCAAGTGATAGGCTGGGGTGTGGGCTACGGTAGAGACCACTGGAGCATTTGGAAGAGTCTGAACTATGCTGGGATTACATGTACGCTGCTTGCCTTTGAAGTTGACCTGGTATGCTGTGACCTGCTACCCAAAATAAAGACCAAATACTTCATTTGAATCCAGTGTATGTGCTTCCTTATCACAATACATATTGGCAAATTCTGTTATATACATGTTGTACAGCTTCATTGATAATTAAACTGGATGGATGGATAGGACACATAATTTGAGTTGAAGCTGAGGATGTACTGTATGTCAATGATGCTTGAATTTTCTTTACTGAGCAGATCTGTAAACACAATGCATTACAAAGCCTCCCTCTTTCCCCTTCCCAATAGGCTACACCATCTACATAACAAACAACTTGCTGAAGACACAGCCTGCAGCTAAGTCTCAGACGAACCTTGGTTGTTCTTTAATAAGAATTTAGAAATATGCTATTAATAATTTATTTTCAACCCCGCAGTGTAAAACATGTCGATGGAAACTTAGATACATTGACTGTATTTCCCCTTCAACCCTGACTTGTAAGGAAATAAATGAGTATATTCTGGTATATATATACATCCAGCTGCTAGCTATGGTAAACACAATTAGGCAAAATATATATAGCTTTAAATTTTGCACATGTGATATTGCAAAATGTAAGTATTCTTAACATACTCATTAGATTGAATTAATTCTAGTCATAAGATCACTGTTAGCAATGGGTAAGAAAACTTTGCCAGGGGGAACAAGATGCCCCTGTGGTGCTGGCTCTTAGCCGTCATAGCCATGAACTTCCAGAATTGCTGAATCTAGCACAGGAAAACTTTCTGCACTGTAATGGGTCTAAACTAAAAGCAACTCTACACATTTCCCATATAGGGGCCGATGTATTAAGCCATAACAAGAGACAAAGGCACTTATTCTGGTTCACTCGCAAAGGTAAGTTCCTTCTCAAATGGACAAAACCATGTATACTGCAGGGGAGCAGATGTAACATGTGTAGATAGAATTATATTTGTTTCTGTGCAAGGAAAATACTGACTGCGTTATTTTTACACTGCAATATAGATCTCACTTTGAAGTACAGTAAAGGGCCAAAGTGGAGGGTGATAAAGAGTGATAGAAAGGACCAGCCAATCAACTCCTTACTGCCATTTCTCAAACACAGCCTGTAAATGACAGTTAGGAGCTGCTTTTCTGGTAGTTTCTCTCTCCTCTTTATCTCTTGTTAAGGATTTAATACATTTGCCCCAGTGTATGATGATGTTCTGCTCCTGAAGTTTTTTTAAACCTATCAACATGTGTACTAGATATTTTTTCCTAATATATATCAAGTGCTATTGCATTGGTTTGGGCTGGCACATTCTCCACCCTACAATACCTATAGTACATCCCAGTGGCGTATCTATAATGGGTGCAGTGTGCGTGGTGCCCAGTGGGACCCACACCGTGCACGCTGCACCCATTTTTCTATATACTTACCCTCCGGTATCCATCAATGGTGCAGGAACGCTGCTGAAATCACCAGAAAAATGGTGCGTCAGACAGTTTTTCGTCGATCTGCACATGCGCAGTGGAGTCTGAGCCGGCATCGGCAGTAATACGAAAAATTGTTGTAAAAATGTCCGCTGTGCCAATTTTTTTGACCATTTTCACATGTGCTCTCTAGTGACTCTACCCCTCCTCCTCCCCCTCCTCCTCTCCCAGAGATTTTAGGGAGAAGCCCATAAAACACTGGGCGTTCCTCCTGCTGCCGCCCCTTGCCCGCTCACTTCCAGCCCCTCCTGGTAAGAACAACCTGGCGAATGTGAAACTCGACGAAGGGTTTGCGTATGCCCATATTCGGACCCTAACAAAGGGATGTGAATCGGCCTTATAAAAAAAAATCGCTCAGTGCACTAAGCCAAAATTGCTTAGGGCACTCAGCAGCCTGCCCGCGTCTGCACCCCTTTAGTGTTTTGAAAATAAATACGTAAAAACAAAAAACAAAAAGTACAAGTTCTGTATGTGCTGATTAAAATGACTAATATTAATGTTTGATTAGGTTTCAAAATAGGCTCAGTACAGGAGTAAGAGCACCTTGGGCCGCCGCTGCTGCAATTTGTATTTTGAACGGTAGAGAATAAAAAAATGGAGAACAAAACATGTAAAGTCACTCAACATAATTGCTAAACTTTACTGATATCTTAAATCAACTTCAAAATTACGTTAAACATTGTCTTGCCATGAAACCAATTATTGTGCAGATCCCCAGTGGAAATCATGTGCCTTTGCGGTAATAGCTCAAGAACCCCATCAATTTTACACAGCCATAAGAATACTGATGTCACAGGACAAATTTGCTAAACAGTGATGGAGTAATACGATACTCACCCTGCCTTGGTTATGTTATGTAAATGTCTTTATGTTTTTGCTTATGATTAAGACTGTGTTTAATCCAAGCTTAAAATGGATGAGTTTAACAATTATTGTTATATATGCAACGTGGCGCGGAAAACTTCGTACAAGTTTCCTCCAACCTGCTTCTCCAGGAGAGGGAACGCTTGCAGTAGATAAATACAGTATGCCACAATTCATCTCTCGAAGGGACTCGGCAGAACCAGTGAAACATCTCTGATGAAGTGAAATGATCCAGGAAACACGCCAAAGTGTGACTATGATATGTGTGTGTTTAGCTGCTCTGTTACATAGGAGAATGCGAACGTCAGGGATCTTAATCTTACGACATGCCTCAATAATGTTTCCCTAAATGTGTGTGTGTGATGCTTGCAGTCATTAATTGGCCTCTAAAGTCATCTGCACAAAACTTGTATGCTCCATAATTTATAGATTTTTTTTTTTAAATTAAATTATTAAATTATAATTTTTTTAATATTTTGGTTAACGGGTTCTTACTTCCTAATTCTGCGCAGGATGCAGCTTGTTTTCCTGCTGATGACTCTGCTATATAAGGTATATTCAGTAAATTCCATGGGCGGTATTCAATGTGAATACTGGCGACGTGCAGCGAATCCTGTTTAGGATTCGCTGCACATTCGCCATGGGTCGCCGCGTTCCGGAGCCTCGCCGGCTCCGGTATTCAACAAGTCAGGGGTTTGCTGCCCCTGACCGGCGAATATGAGCTCCTGCTGCAAACGCCGCAGGGAGCCTGAGGACGGTGGCAGGCAGGGAGATGGAAGTCTCCCTGCCTGCCCCACAACGTTTGTGGGGGGGAGGTGGGCTCCCCGGGTGCCAGGCAGCACAGGCTGGCCCCCGGGGGTGCCAGCAGGGGACCGGGCATATTCACTACACCCGATCATGAATATGTAATGATCGGGTGAAGTGAATATATGAATATCTAATGAGCGGCTTGGCTCCGGCGCCCCCTGCTAGCTGGTCAGTGTAAAAAAAAAAAAATATATATATATATATATTCATGTGCTTACAGCACATGAATAAAAATAGCATGCCCCTCCTCAGAATAAAATTCCTGATTTTTTGACACCAAATGTAAAAAACAAAACACTTTATTTTAAAAGTTCACATTCCACTTCTCCATAAAAAGATAGCGATTGCTACTCGGTGAATCATGGCGAAAAAAACCTTCAAATGTATTCGCCATCTGGTCATTGAATAGGGTGATTCACCGTTTTAGTCAAAAATTCGCCAAACAGCACAAATTCGCCATAAAAACCTGGCGAATCAGGCTCATTGAATACCGCCCCATATATTTAGTTAATAATGCGGAGCATCATTTTAGGGGTTACATTATATTCATGTCTTTCACTATAGAATTCTGACCTACTCTCCCGGAATACCCAGGAGAACCCGGAATTTTAAATATTTCTCCTGGACTCCCCGAGAGTAAAACAATCTCCTAGATTCCATGCACTTTCCCTATTAAAATGGGTGGTCCAGAGATTTAATGATGTCATTTGCAATGGACAGTGCCAACCCTACTATATGTTGCCGCAATTTTCCTAATGATACCACTCTCGCTTCCCTGCCTAGAATGTTCCACTAGGGCATCCCCATGGGAATCTTCCTCAGTTAGGTCATAGAGCACAATGTCAGCAGGTATGTAATATTGCTAAACAGAACACTATTTCAAGGTGTATAAAATGGGCAGGGGTGGACTGAACACAGGGCTCACTGGAAAAATTCCCAGTGAGCAAGTGTGTCGATGAGGCCTGTTTTGTTTGTTGACTTGTGGCCCCACCTCCACATGACAGGCAGCCCATTAGCGCACATTACACATAATTGTTATCATTAATTCTCTTATTCCATATCTGCAGTACAGTATCTCTGCCATCCAGTGATGCTGCCATCGCTACATTTCATCAGTAATATAGTATGGAAGTTGCAGTGGATGCAACTGCTATGGGGCCCAGTGGCTTGACATAAGGCAATCCCCTGCACCCTTATAATTATTATTTTTTTATGTTCAGTCGCCATTGTTCCGCTCCCTCTTCATGTTGCACATTTAAAGTGCCTGCAGCCCTGGTAACTGGTGAAGGAGACACCGTGACGGAGAGAGGGAGACCCAACGAGGTGAGCAGGACCAGGAGACAACATGCTGAGGAGAGAGAGAGAGAGATACGCGATGAGAGGAAGCAGGAAGTAGAGATGGGTCGTCCGCGAACGAAGCAAATCTTTTGAACTGATCCCAAAAGGTGATCCGTCGTTCTTTTACTTTCAGTTTCGTTTTTAATTACAATGCATTTTCCTGATCTCAGCGCTGCCACCTGTGGCAGCTGAGATGTACTGACTCTGGAGACTGAGTACAGTGCTGTGACTGCAAGTGAAAGAAGGAATAATAAGGCTGCTGCTGCTAGGGATGGCCATCGGAGCAGACACCATCGATGGTTGCCATCGATGGCGATTCTGCACCCAGCCATCTTTCAGTGTTTTACTCGGTTATGTATGTTCTTATTTGTTCAGCTCACTGTTTTAAAAAAAAAAGTTAAAAAAAAAATGCCAATAAATGATTGTAACACAAAGTATGCTTTGTTATTATCAAATTACCCCTTCTTTCAAAGCGAACCGTCGAGTCGACTAAAAGATACAGATCTTTTCACTGACTGATCTGCTGGATCCCAGCTCTCGTTAGTGACCCGTTTTGCCCATCTCTAGCAGGAAGTGCCGCACCAGGGAAGGAGATGCAGTGAGCGGGAAGAAAACACCAGCCCAGGGAGAGGGAGGCGTGGTGAGCAGGAGCAGGGATCGCCACATCAGTAAAAGGGAGCCCTGTACTGCCAGTGAGAAGGATCCCTGATTCTTTTCGGTACTTATGTAGTATCTGGGCTGCCGATTTTTTGATTGTATGCCTTAAGTTAAGGCATACAATCAGATGCGATGCGATGCGATATCGCATCGCATCGCATCGCATGCGACCATCGGATGCGATGACCCGATTTTTCCATAGGAATCAATGTTAAAATGGACTGAGTCCATTTTAACATGGAATTCAATGGGAAAAAGGGGTCCTTTTCATACCCCTACTATCCAAGTGGGCATGGAGTTGGATATAAACCTGTGGTGAGCGTAGCGAGCCACCGAGCCCGAAGCGTGGCGAGCGAAGCGAGCCCCGCGAGGGGCCGTTATTCTGTGTCCCCTCGCGGGGCTCGCTACGCTCGCCACGCTTCGGGCTCAGTGGCTCGCTACGCTCGCCACAGGTTTATATCCAACTCCATGCCCACTTGGATAGTAGGGGTATGAAAAGGACCCCTTTTTCCCATTGAATTCCATGTTAAAATGGACTCAGTCCATTTTAACATTGATTCCTATGGAAAAATCGGGTCATCGCATTGCATCGCATCGCATCGCATCGCATCCGATTTAGAAATCGGCAGCCCAGATACTACATAAGTACCTTCTTTTCCACTGCCGGTGATACACTACCTGCTTGGACTGAGAGGTACACAGTCCCCCTTGTACCTGGGGGAGGTGGGGGGGATTAGGAGGTAACAATTGATGGCTGTCGCAAGCCTTCAAACCCCTGCCCTCCCTTCTCCCCACTTTCGTACTCTATCTCCGCTGACATAATTCAATTGAACCCTATGTCGACATCCTTACCCTCCAAACAGTATAACACTATGATCCCCTAGACCACAAGACTGTACCACTGATCATTAATCGACCAGTTACATTATCACCATGACAACACGCAAGACGGGAGACACTCCCACTAGCGCTACACACTGGACCCACCCCCACACCCTATTTAAACCCACTCTACATCTCCAAGAATTATCCTTGACAAAGGCTTTTTCACAGCCGAAACGCGTTGGTCCAATACAGCACCATTAGGCTTTGCTGCCTACAACATACTTCTCCATCCACCTCCGTATCCTCCGTGTCAGCACGATACGCTGACGTCACAACAACGCGACGGGACACGCCGCGTCAGACAGACCGGCAACCCGGCACCCGCTAGAAGCGGACCGCACACAAACGCCGCATCAAGCCGCAACATCCACAGGACCCACCGGCACTCCCAGTGAGCCCAGGACGTCCGTACAACGACAGCGAACAGGGTAAGGAGCAAGGTGCGGGACGCCGCTACTTGCCTGCTTTCATCCCTGCAGAACTGTTCTGCACCAATAGACTTTCAATTGAACAGCACACAAACATTATAGGAGACATAAGTCCGCTGGACTTATGGTATAAAGGTACCTGTTGGCACCCTGATTCCCAAGGGACTCCTCACCACCAGCACGCTGTTTAATACCACAGAGACTCCACACCCCACTGTATCTCAATAGGAGACATATGTCCCCTTAGGACATATGGTAAAAGGGAACCTGTTGGCATCCCAATCCCCACAAGGGCTCCTATAGGGACAGTAAGGTGTGTATCGACACTTATCGACACCGCTCTTTTGACTGTGTCGACACCAGCTCCAGCGGAGCACCCGCTCATTATTGTTACATTTAAAATAAATATTTCTTATTTTACCACATATCATCCTGACTGTTATTTAGAGATTATTGCTACCCACCCTGCACCTCTCCACCACCCATTCCCTATCCTCCCTCCTCCCGTCTCCCATTCCCCACCCCACACGGCCCTCTTTTTCCCCAACCCCCCCCCCCCTCCCAACCCCCCCTCCAACTGATTTGCAATACATACCACACATAGAGTGCGCTATCCATCCATCTAACCAATCTGTACTCTATCTCCCATTTGTATTCTACTCCCTCCCCCCTCTTGTCTTCTACTCGCCCCTCTCATATCCTAATCCCTCCCACTGTATATCTTTCCCTGACACCCTCACCTTTGCTCTCTCTCTCTCTCTCTTACACCGTGTCTCTCCCCTTTGTCTTCCTGACACCCTCTCTCCCCCTTTCTCTCCCTGACACCTTCTCTGTCGCTCATTCCCCTCACTCTTCTGCTCCCCTAAGGGATATGGAAGGGGCAATGGGGTGCTGGGCCCTTTGAAGATTTTGCAATGGGGCCCACAAAGTACTAGTTAGGCCCCTGCACAGCACGTTAGAGCTCTGGTGTTACCCATGTTGGCCTAATTCTATAACATTGTTTCAGGGCCATTTTAATTCCTATTCCACCCCTGAAATGCGTGTAATGAAATGTAGGGACATTTACACAATATAAAAAGAATCTGTTTCTATGACACAGCATACGCCAATACTTAACTAATATCCAGATTGTTACATTCTTTCCATTTTATCTCACATCATATCCAGTTATTGAGGATGCATCATGAATTTCTCACAGAAACTACGTCAGTCTCCTGCTTCAGTAAGAGCAATATCCCCATTTGTTATTGAATTCCAATCATTGTAATTGAAACGCTGGCGTGGCAGCCAAATTAGATAGCGACGGGGTTATGACAACTTAGAGAAGTAACAGAAATGGGAATGATTTCTAATAGGGGGAGTAAAGGTCTATACAAGCAATGTGGAAGAGCTCACTGTAGTAGAACTATGTAATAAGACATAGTATTAATTTAAGTCACAGATTGTAATTGCATCAGTCATCAACAGCTGCTACTTCAGAAGTGTAGTAGATCTAGAGAACATAAGCATTTAGTACTGAAATAGGCTGTGAGATAATACATACCGGTACTTATGTAGTATCTGGGCGCCCGATTTAGAAATCGGGTCGGATCGGGCACATCGCATCGCATGCGACCAAATCGTATGCGATGCGATGGTACCGATTTTTCCATAGGATTCAATGTTAAAATGGTCTGAGTCCATTTTAACATAGAATTTAATGGGAAAAAGGGGTCCTTTTCCTTTCCCCACTGTCCAAGTGGGCATGGAGTTGGATATAAACCTGTGGCGAGCGTGGCGAGCCACCGAGCCTGAAGCGTAGCGAGCCCCGCGAGGGGACACAGAATACTTTAAAAAAAATCTGCGTCCCCTCGTGGGGCTCTCTTCGCTCGCCACGCTTCGGGCTCGGTGGCTCGCCACGCTCGCCACAGGTTTATATCCAACTCCATGCCCACTTGGATAGTGGGTAAATGAACAGGACCTTGTTAACATTGAACCCTATGCAAAATGGCATCGCATCGCATGCGATTCGATTCGATTTTGCCGAAAATCATGTCGAATCGCATCTGATTGTATGCCTTAAGGTAAGGCATACAATCAGAAAATCGGGCGCCCAGATACTACATAAGTACCTACATACCTGTTGCTATACAGGTGGGGCCACATGTGGAGGGGTGTGGTCTTGAATGGTATGGGCTGGGCCAAGTGCTGTGTCCACCCATTTTCAGAAGTTTTTGGAAGTGCCCAGTGCTCCCTCCCCAAGCAGCTATAGCCCCCAGCCCCCCCCCCTCCTGCATTGATAGAAGCCGTGAGCATGCATGAGTTTTCAGCTCTCAGAACCCTGCAACCACTTTTTTTTTTATCAATATATTTTATTCAAATGAACTTTTGATTTACAATTTACAATATACAAGAAATTCATGAAATACATACATTAAAAATGGATAATGTCGATCAAAATTTTACATAGTACACTGACTGTTCAAAATATAGAAAGTACATTGTGCCATAAAAATTTTAACTCAATCTTATTTTTTAAACAAAAAATAATGAAACGACACAATTGTTGCTATAAACTATGTTTTAAAGACATGTTCTTTAAATTGTAAACTGCATTACATACATATTAATGCTTACTTAACAGTTTAAATTATAAAGGTGAATACTATAGAAGGTAAAAGAAAAAATTAAGTTTACTGAACTTAATAAGTTAATGGGTTGCAACCCCTTTTTTTGTTTAATTGGATACCGTGATAAATTCAGAGAATAAACAAGGAAGAGAACAGAGTCTAATAATATCGCTCTTATGGTGTGTACACACGTTAGATGTGCCTTAAGATCCTATCCATGATCTGATCAGATAGGATCGTGGATAGGATCTTAAGGCACATCCGATTTGCAACCTATCTTGACTATATAGTGCAGATCTGCACTATATAGACAAGGCAGCCAAGACTTTCTGGCTTCCGATACGTGAACGCGCATCGGGATCGGATCGGGATCGCAAGGGTTAAAACCCTTGCGATCTGCATCCGATGTCGATCCGATGTTGACTATATCGTCAATATCGGAAAGGAAATCGGACCGTGTGTACACAGCATTACTGTATGTACAGCAACCAGGTCCTGATTAAAGGTGCCCAGTGCCCTGGGCTAATACACATCTATCTCCCCTTGTAATGCTGCTAAACACACGTGTATGGGCGTGTACGGAACTCGCCAGTCATACCGCCCATGTGCGTGTAACAAAGGCTATACACCTGGCATGTAGGGTCTAATGCTTGTGGTGTGTGGAGTAGAATTTGGCTTTAGGCTGCCCAGCTGGTGCTGTAGCACAATGTACATAAAGTAAATGGAATTGGCAGTCATCTAAAGAACTTTACCCCCTTAACTTTAAGAACTATCGGGACGGCTGATAGCTAAGAAGAATGGAATAAATTAGGCCTTAAGTTTATTCCTCAGCTGTCACCTGCAAAGCCCCCACCCCCCACCCACCCCCACCCCAGCACTAACGGCAACTATTTAAAATACACCTTTTGTTGACTATTGGAACATCAATTAATAGAACCACAGCAAAATATGTTAAAATATCTATCTAGAAAGAAGTGGATAAGACGTACAGCTTTGTGTTTGTCATTTCTTTGCTTTATGTATAATTTCTTATTTAGTTGCCAATTGTATGCTCCATCCGAAGAGGTACGCCCAGGGCTATTTTTGTGCAGGCTCCAGCAGGAACTGAGGCCCTTATTCTAGTTCACTCTTTCTGACAAAATATTTCTTAGATGGACAAAACCATGTGCACTGCAGGTGAGGCAGGTGTTACTTGTGCAAAGATAATTAGATTTGGGTGGGGTTTTACACCTGCCTCACCTGCAGTGCAAATGGTTTTGTCCATCTAAGAAATATTTTGTCAGAAAGAGTGAACTAGAATAAGGGCCTCAGTTCCTGCTGGAGCCTGCACAAAAATAGCCCTGGGTACGCCTGAATATGCTGAAATACTCGTGGTAACATGGCAGTTAGGAGTTGATTGCTTGGTACTTTACCTCTCACTATACGTTATCTCTCTATGGGCAAGACGTACTAAGTCCTGAAAAGTGATAAAATAGAGAGTGATAAGCCACCACCCAGTCTGCTCCTACCTGTCATTTTTCAAACACAGCCTGTGACATGGCAGGTAGGAGCTGATTAGTCGGTGGTTTACTACTCTCCATTTTATCACTTTTTAAGCTTAGTACATCTGGACCTATCTCTCCATAATTTAATACCTCTCCTCCATTTGGAAAAATTGACACAACTGTATTTTATTTCTCTTTATTGCTTTAATATTTATTTTGCAGCAAGCCTGTGCCAAAGACAACACTGGGATGTCTGGGTTATAAGTGAACCCACAAATAGAGGCTGATATTGTGTCAACACAGAAAGGAGCGGAGCCAAACCAGGAGACATTGCTGACAAAGCTAAATATTTGCCTGTAATTTGCCTTTCACAATTATTTACTCATGATGATAGCCTTTCACCCCGATTGTCTCTAGTATTAAAAAGATATCAGTCTATCTAAATCTGAGACACGTAAACATACCTCCCATCTGTCCCCATTTCTGTGGAACAGACCCAAGGTGGGGGCGGTTGGGAGACACCACTGCCCATCTATTCAGGGAGACAGTGGGGCTGGGGGCATGGCCGGCAGCCTCCAGAGCAGTGAAAATGGGGGGGCGTGACCTCACGGGAGTGATGTAGTTTGCAGGACACACCCTCTGAGATTTCCCAAGATGCCGTTTCCCAAAGTTGGGAGGTATGTGTAAATAGATACACATTGTCAAATATAAATGTGTGTGTATCTATCTATTGCCTAATGTAACCCAACAACCCTATACTGCAACTTTCAAGGGAGAGTCATAAGAAATAATGTAATTGCCCCACAGGATCTGGGGATCTGATCCATGTTGCTATTCCCGGGAATAACCCAGGTCGATTAAAGGGGCACAGGACCCAGGACTGTCAAGCCAGGTAGACCCTTTCATAGATAAGCCAGATACAGGTCAATGTGCGTTCATGGCAAAAAACACGGGTCATTGTCTTATGTCTGAAAGGGATGTTAATTGTTCCCTGGCCAGCTGTGCTCCTGGGATGTACTTAATATGCCCCGGATGGGAAATCATCTTACACTATACCCAAAGATGTAGTACCCCTTACAGATTATGCCCTCTATTGTAGTGCCCCATACACATTATGCCCTATGTTGTACTCCTTTAGATATTATACCCACTCTAGTACCCACTACATATTATTCCCAATGTTTCACCCCTTACATATTGGGGGAAATTTACTTTAAAAATTTGTGGGGAAAAAAATCGTGTTTTCATACGAAAATATGATTTTTTTGGTGTCCGGGAACCAGCCCCGGACCTGGAGCCTGGGGCTAGTTTTAAAAAACCGGGGAACCCCTATTTGTCGGGTTTCCTGATTTTTTATTACCGGCCCTGGCTCTTTCAGCCTGGTGCTCGTTACGTTTTATTTATTTATTTTTCTATTTTTTTTTTACACCTTGCAGCCTGCACGGATCTGACTGATCCGTGCAGACTGCCTGTGGGAATTCGTATTAGCGGCCGTATATACGGCCGTTAATACGAATTAATACGACATTGGAGGGTTATAAAGCAGTCGTATTTGACTGCTTTGTAAATTCCCCTCCGAAACACAACTTGGCATACGACGTATGCAGTCGTATTCATTCGTATCAAGAATACGAATACAATTTATTGTATTCGTATTCTTAGTAAATGTCCTCCATTATGTCGATAGTGATCCTAACACATTATACCCACTGTTGTCTTGTCCCTTACACATTATGCCCACTATTGTAGTGCCCCATACACATTATGCCCAATGTTGTACCCCCTTACATGTGATGCTCAATGTTGTACACCTTACATATTATGCCAATAGTGATCCTAACACATTATGCCCACTGTGGTAGTGCCTTTTACCTTAATAGCCCCCTTTGCAGTGCCTGTCCAGAGACTTCTAGAGCAGGCAGAGGTGTCTGGGACCGCTGCGGACTACAGTACTGGGAAAAATGCTAAATAAACGACCTCTCCCAGCATCCATTGTGGCGCACTAATCAGCTCAGTACCCAGTGTATGCGTGAAATGTGCCCTGTGTGTTAGATACTGCAAGATATCATCCCTATGTCTGTGATATCCATCTGTCATCCTGATACGGCCACATGAGGAAATGTAGCATCTCAGTTATGGGGTTAAATCCACCTCTGCAGGGAACACTCGGGGCTTAAACCAATTATCCTGTCATTGTTCCTTCTATTTGCTTCCCGTTGTTCCCATCTCGGAGACTGATCCAGCAGGTGGTAAGCAGAAGGAGAGAGAGAGAGATGATAAGGGACTCACCAATCAGGAAACCCTGGGTAGTCAGTAGCACCATGGAAATTCATTAGGTTTTAAAGGAGGTTGTCCAAGTCTGCTCCTCGCGTTATTCACTGTCTTTGGTTATGGGGTAAGCAGTGGCGAATTTATATAATGGGCGCAGTGTGCGCGGTGCCCACAGTCTCCTGAGTCTCAGAAGGGCCCACAACGCACACGCTGCACCCTTTTTTTTTTTAAATAGTTACCCTCCGGAGTAGTAACATAGTAATTAAGGCTGAAAAAAGACGCTAGTCTATCCAGTTCAACCTATCTGACATGTAACTACTGATGTGAGTAAGTCATATCTATAGGGTTCCCTTAGTGGCCAAAAATGCATCCAGCTTTGATTTTTGAATTTTACTGCTCTAATGGTGTAGAATCCTCTTCTTAATTCAGTTCTTTTCCTCGAGCCTCAGTACATGCCCATGTGTCCTAAGTATAGGCCTGTTAGTGAACAAATCTTGTCTTAGTTCCATATGATTCCCAATCCTGTATTTGAACATACTAATCATATCCCCTCTCAACCTCCGTTTCTCCAGTGAAAACATATTCAGCCTGGTTAGCCTATCTTTGTATTCTAGTGATTCAAGACCTTTTACTAGCTAAGTCGTCCTTCTCCATTCCAATTCATTCATGTCCTTTTTAAGGTGTGTAGCCCAAAACTGAACATAGTATCCCAAGTGAGGTCTCACCAATGCCTTGTAGGGATTGGCATCCCTTGAATTCATTCCCCTTTTAATGCATGCCAGTGTCCTACTTTTGCTGCTGCACTTGAGCAGTGTGCACTTTTCCAAGCCAATTTTTTTATCTATGATGTCCCCCCCAAGTCCTTCTCTACAGTAGAATTCCCTATAATAACTCCATTTCACCTATAAGTAGCTTGTTCATTTTTGTTCCCATAATAAATTATTTTACATTTACCAATGTTAAACTGCATTTTCCACCTTTCAGCCCACTTTCCAGTTTATTAAAGTCTCTTTGTAGCGATTTCACATCCCCTCCTGAGTTAATTTCCTTACTCAATTTCGTGTCATCCGCAAATATTGCAATCTTACTCACTATGGGCCTTATTCTAGTTCACTCTTTCTGACAAAATCCTTAGATGGACAAAACCATGTGCACTGCAGGTGGGGCAGATGTAAAATGTGCAGAGAGAATTAGATTTGGGTGGGGTTTTACTTCAAAGTGAGATCTATATTGCAGTGTAAAAATAAAGCAGTCAGTATTTACCCTGCACAGAAACAAAATAACTCACCCAAATCTAATTCTCTATGCACATTTTACATCTGCCCCCCTGCAGTGCACATAGTTTTGTCCATCTAAGAAGGATTTTGTCAGAATGAGTGAACTAGAATAAGGTCCTATGTCACTTCCAATATCATTAATGAATATATCAAACAAGGTGGGTCCCAATATTGAACCTTGCAGGACTCCACTTTGAACCTTACCCCAGCTGTAATGTATGCCATTTACCACCACTCTCTATCCCCGAATGTGCAACCAGTTTTTAATGTAATTACAAATTTTATCTTCTAACCCCGAATTACCTAGTTTCATTAATAACCTTTTATGAGGCGTGTCAAAAGCTTTAGCGAAATCAAGCATTATTACATCAACAGATTTCCCTAAGTCCAGGCCCTACTAACGTCCTGATAGAAGCTAATTAAATTAGTCTGACATGATCTATTTTTGACAAACCCATGCTGAGCCTTATTTATCACTTTCTCCTGTTCTAAGAAATTTTGGATAATATCTCTTAGTATTCCTTCTAATATTTTCCCCACAATGGATGTAAGGCTGACCAGTCTATAATTTTCAGGGTTAGTTTTGCTACCTTTCTTCCATATTGGTACTACATTAGCTATGCACCAGTCCCTTTGTACCATCCCTGAGTTTATTGATTCCCCGAATATCAGATATAATGGTAGTGCTATGACACAACTCAATTCTTTTAGTATCCTAGGAGGTATTTCGTCCGGGCCAGGAGATTTGCTACTATTTAGGTTCTGTAATCTATATTAGACTATTTCCTCACTCAAACATCAGTTTTTTTGATGAGACAGCAGTGCTGCAGAAATGGCCGGTATTTTTCTTAATATCTGGGCATGCGCTCTCTACGGCTCAGACTCCACACTGCTGCTTGTGCAGATATCAATGGTAAAAATCCCACCCCAACATTTCTCCAGGAATCTTGCATGCACACTAGGGTCTGAGAGCTCAGACCCTGCTTCTCCCGGTAGAGAGGAGGGTGCAGTAGCGCACGCAGGGGGGGGGGGGGTTTCTGAGTTCCCAGAAACCCCCCAGGAGTCTAAGGGCCCTAGGCTGAAAACTGAGGGTCCCCTCTTTCCATGGGTACAAGAATTTTAAAAATCTGCCCTTGGGAACCGGAGATATCAGACTTCAAATCAGTGGTCCCCATCCAAGCCTGTTAAGTGTTTTTCCCAGTCAGATATTTCAGGTTCTGTCTGACTTAGAGTTTTTCTGAGGATAGGTTCCAAAAGCTGGGACTCTCCCCCTTTGATGGACATTAGTAGCTTGTCTCTACTGTTCCCAGAACCAGAGATATCAGCCTTCCAGCAGCTGGTTACTGCTCCAGCTCCACACACCTGGTATGTAGTTTTATATACTCGTTGGCAGATTGCTCTGCCTCCTGAACTCTAATCCCCTAGTCCCCAATACCATTTGGTAGGTGGGATTCTCTAGTTTTTAATTCCATTAAAATCTAAGAAATCTATTTTCGGGAACTGGAGATATCTGCAGTCAAGCAAGCTGTCCTCCCACCAGAAAATTATGAATAATAAACCCACTCCACTATACTGTATATGTTTATTATTATTATTATTTATATACATTTGGACTATCTATAATACTTTAACTGACCCGGCATATACTGGGTCACCTAAGTGTCCATCTCCGTGCTTTGCTCCGCCCCTCTGGAAACCCCCTTCTGAAAATCCTGCGTTTGCCCCTGGGGTGCCAGGCCAGAGGAGGCGAAACACGGGCCCCATCATCTCTAAAACGCTGCTGTTGCCAAGGTACCTTGTGGATCACATTACCAGCCGTATGTAGAAGCACTCTTATGTGGAACTCCTATTGTGTCCTGTGTGGACTTACTGTACACAACGTTGCTCCTGTGTGGACAAGTTTTCCTGAGTGGAAGTTGTTATGCATCCTGCATGGACTTATCACTGCTGTTTGGAATCAGTGATCAGTAATCAGTTTTCCTGTGTAGAACTCTCTGGGGTAAATTTACTAAGATTGGAGTTCTAGCAACCAATCAGCTTCTATCTATTATCTTCTAGAAGATATTGAATTGTTGTGAATCTATGGACCTGATTCAGTCCCGCTTGCTAAGTAGCGGTCGTTCAGCTGGTACTTAATGGCGTCCGGCTGAATGCCCGCCCCTCCCCGCCGCTGAAATCCCTCAGAACCATGCAAGGGGATGTGTATGAGAACACATCCCCTCGCATGCAGCCGACCATCAAATGATTTTTCTTCCCTTTGGAAATAGACGTTGGTCTACTCTAAATTGACTTTTATTTCCGTCGTTGGCCACCGAACGCATAGAAATCATGTGACATCAGCCACCCGCCCCACCGTCTATCGTCCCGCATGCGGTCTCAGGGGAATGCCCAGCGTTTTCATAAGGACGAACATAAAATGCCGGGCGTTCCTCCCCAGCCGCCCCCCCTGTCTGCACCTCTCCCCTACCCGTGCGAATGCCTCGGCGAGAGTATATTTGCTGGCTAGGGAGCAGGTAAACGCCAACCCGGGGAACGCCCGCCCACCCTGCAGCCTGAATCCCCAGGATATGCTGCGAGCGGGTGTGTACACTTACACATCCGCTCGCATGCGCCCACACAGAGGAGACATCATTGGGTGGTTACTAACCATCCAATGATTTTTCCTGTCCGTAAGCCAGGATGTACTTTTCAGATAGACGTTTTGCCACAAATTCGGGACAGGCACTGACCTCACGTGATGTCATCCGCCCACTCCAAGCAGGCAGAGGACCACCTGCGTTTGGTGGCATCCGCCCAGCGTTTCTGTGGGCGTGTCCACCCATGAAACACCGGGTGCCCAACCCAAAACACCCCCTGCCTGTCAATCAGGTAGCAAGCGCCCCGCCTAATAAAAAGTTCACTGGAGGCACTAGCTGTGGCGGTTTCGTTGGGATTTTCATGCCTGTGCATGTGCAGGCCCCCACCATCGGGGACAGGGCTATATTCGGGCCTGTATGGACAGGTCTGAATTGGCCCCCTGTCTATGCATACATAGATTTTAGTCTTATTTTATTGTTATATAGAACAGATTAACAAATGTCACTATGGGCCTTATACCGGTTCACTCCTTCTGGCAAATTCCTTCTTAGATGGACAAAACCATGTGCACTGCAGGTGGGGCAGATGTTACTTGTGCAGGAGTTTGATTTGGGTGGGGCTTTACTTCAAAGTGAGATCTATATTGCAGTGTAAAAATAAAGCAGCCAGTATTTACCCTGCACAGAAACAAATTAATTCACCCAAATCTAGTTCTCTCTGTAACATCTACCCCACCTGCAGTGCACATGTTTTTTTCCATCTAAGAAGGAATTTGCCAGAAGAAGTGAACCAGAGTAAGGCCCTATGTACTGTACTCTGTAACAGGTCAAATCATAGCTCTCAGGTCGACAGCCAAAAGGTCAACAGGGTCAAAATGTCAACAGGGTCGAAAGGACGACATGGCTAATTGGTCAATGTGAAAAAGTCAACATGAGTAAAACAAAATTTTAAACGGCGCCGACATGTGCCGACAGGCGGTATTTCATGCCCTGCCATCCACTATGGCATGGAGGGATAGTGTGCCGAGCGCAGCAAGCCATGAGAGGGGACGTGGTACACTTAGACGGTGTCCATACCGACCTATGTCGACATGGTCACAAAAAACATGAAAAACTCATGTCTACTTTTTTTTCATATCGATCTTTTGACCCTCTCCACCTTTTAACTACTGACCTTTTGACCCTGTCCACCTTTTGACTGTGGACCTTTTGACCATGTCGACCTATAGTGGTCAACCTTGTGACTGTAAACCTAGACATTGTAGATCTAAAATACCATAACCAAACAATAAGTAACCATTATGCTTAATTTACTTAAAATGTTCTGTAAGTATTGTGGACATGGGGTAAAAGCCGTATGCTAGCAATGCCTTTTAACCGAGGGATACATTTACAAGGATATACTGTAAGTATGTCCTGAAGACGGGCTTGGCCCGAAACGCCGTAGACCTCAGTAAAAACCGCACTTGATTTTCAAAAAAGACCTGGAGTGACGTTCTTCATTGGGCAAGGATATACTGTAATAAATATTTTATGGGTATAACCAAAGATAATGCAAGCTTATGGGGCTCATTGAAACGGCAAAGGAAATAAAGCAGGATAACCGGCTCATCTTCCTCATTCCTTGCATAGTTATTGTGGCTTACACTGTTAAAGTTTCATAAAACTGCAGCAAATGCCTTATTGCTAATACTGGAAAAACAAATATACGTGAATGCCATGACTGTATGCTCTGGTGCTTAAAGAGTTAAAGTAATTTTTCTACAACTGAGGATTTGCTGCAGCAAGTGGAAGAACTGGTGCCAGAATCCAAAGATACAAATGAAATCAGAGATGTGTATTTCCACTGCACTGGTACCCAGCAGTGGCGTAACTATAAAATCAGTGGCCGCCTCCTCTAGCATCCTCAAAAAGCGTCTGCAGTTAAGGGGGCGGACATTTTGCGTGAGCTATTTTTTTCATTAGTAGGAGCCAGCTAGGAGAAGAGCCGGGACCGCAGACAAGTAGATCTGTGGGTCCCGGCTACGCACCCGGCAGCGGCAACGGCAAGCAGCTCCAGCGCTGTAATGTTGGCCACACATCAGACCAACTTTCCTCCAACCATCCAACTAGTTGGTTGGATGGAATAAAAATCTGTTACTGGATGGGAGCAATTGACAAAGAGCAATTTGGTCACAAACCCAGGAAAATGGACAAAAACATTCAGTGAAATTATATAAATCAAACAGATACAACTACAATACTTTGTCTGAGCGACAGGTTTTGTCCGTTTCCAGATTTTTGGAGCAAATTACTGAATTACAAAATACATTTGCTCCCATCAATTACCAGATTTTTATTCCATCCAACCAACTAGTTGAATGGTTGGATGAAAGTTGTTCTGATATGTGGCCAGCATTGATAGCCCCGCAGACACCCAGGCGCCCACACTTACTCAGCACCTCCCCGCGACCGCAGGGTCTGCAGGGCTATTGTTACGCCACTGATACCCAGGGGCGTCAATAGCTCAGGAGTAAGGAGGGGGCTTGGCTACTGGAAGGGGCGTGGCCATGTCCCCATATAAAAAAAAATGAAACAAGGAGAGAGATGACAGGCTGCCGCTGCAGCTGTCTCTCTCCCCAGCTCAGCATTTGGCACTGAGCAGCATGTGCTGAGCTGGGGAGAGAGGCTGTGCTGCGACCTATCATCTCTTTCCCCAGTGTCCGGTTCCATGCAAAGGGGGAGTGGGCCCTGGGCCCCTCCAGCAGACCCAGGCCCGGGTAAAAATTACCCCCCCCCCCCCCTTCCCCCCACCGGTCCTACTGATACCTACTTAGGGCCAGAGCAGCAAAGCAAAAAAGTAAGTAATTTTGTGTCTGGAACATACCATCTTGCTATGCAAGGGGAAATTCATTTATATTGTCTCTGTGCAGGGTAAATATCTGGTTTCTTTTGCATGTAGCCCACAGACGTTAATATAGCTTTATTTTTACACTGCAATTAACAATTCAGTTTGAAAACACCCCACCCAAATCTAAATCTCATGCTTTTTTTGCTGTGCTAACATATCAGGCCCACAGTGCAAATAGTTTGAGATTTATTTATCGTAGACCGTGAGTGCCGCGCCCACAAACTTGCTATACAATTTATTGTAAAGGCACAAGTGAAGTTGAAATTGGATAGTTGGAGTGCCAGACAACAACTGGATGTATATAGATTATACATTGGGGCAAAAAAGTATTTGGACAGCTACCCATTGTGCAAGTTGGCCCACTTAAAAAGATGAGAGAGGTCTGTAATTTCCATCATAGAAACACTTCAACTGTGAGAAGCAAAATATGGGGGAAACAGGAAATCACATTGTATGATTTTTAAACAATCTATTAGTATATTATTGCATAAAATAAATATTTAGACAATCAAAAAGTTAAACTCAATACTTTGTAATATAACCTCGGTTGGCAATTACAGAGGTCAAACATTTTCTGTACTTTTTGACCAAATTTGCACACACTGTACCAGGTATTTTGATCCACTTGTCTATGCAGATCTTCTCTAGATCTGTCATGTTTTGGGGCTGTTGCCGGGCAACAAAGACTTTCAACTCCCTCCACAGATTGAGATCTGGAGACTGGCTAGGCCACTCCAGGACCTTGAAATGCTTCTTACGGAGCCACTCCTTAGTTGCCCAGGCAGTGTGTTTGGGGTCATTGTCATGCTGGAAGACCCAGCCATGTTCCATCTTCAATGCTCTTACGCAGGGAAGGAGGTTTTTGGTCAAATTCTCACGATACATGGCCCCATTCATCCTCTCCTTAATACGGAACAGTCATCCTGTTCCCTTTGCAGAAAAACAGCCCCAAAGCATGATGTTTCCACCCCCATGCTTCACAGTGGGTATGTTGTTTTTGGGATGTCACTCAACATTCTTCTCCCTCCAAACACGGCGAGTGGAGTTTATACCAAAAAGTTCTATTTTGTTCTCATCTTACCACATGATATTCTCCCAATCCTCCGATGGATCAGCCAGATGGTCACTGGCAATACTTTAGATGGGTCTGGACATGTACAGGCTTAAGCAGTGGGACCAGTCGGGCGCTGCAGGATTTTAACCCATAACGACGTAGTGTGTTACTTTGTGACTGTGGTCCCAGCTCTCTTGAGGTCATTGGCCAGGTCCCTTCGTGTAGTTCTGGGCTGATTCTTCACTGTTCTCAAGATCACTGATACCCCACAAGGTGAGATCTTGCATGGAGCCCCAGGTCGAGGGAGATTGTCAGTGAGCTTGTACTTCTTCCATTTTTTAATAATTGCGCCAACAGTTGATCTCTTCTCATCAAGCTGCTTGCAAATTGTCGAGTAGCTCATCCCAGCCTTGTGCAGCTCTACAATTTTGTCCCTGGTGTCCTTAGACAGCTCTCTGGTCTTGGCCATGGTGGAGAGGTTGCAGTCTGACAGATACCTAGTTCAGACAGGTGCCATTAATACAGGTAACGAGTGGAGGATAGAAGAGGTCTGTGAGAGCCAGAAATCTTGCTCATTGGTAGGTGTCCAAATATTTAGTTTCCACAAGAATATACAAATACATTTTTCAAAAATCACACAATGTATTTTTCCTCTTTTTTTTCGCATTCTGTTTCTTACAGTTAAAGTGTATCTATAATAGAAATTACAGACCTCTCTCATCTTTCTAAGTGGGTCAACTTGCACAATTGGTGGTTGCCAAAATACTTTTTTCTCAAATAAATAATGGGGTTTTTGCTCATGAATTGATCAATGCATTTAAGCTTGCAGCCCATCACCAAGGGACCCCATTTCACTGCCTACACTTAAAATTAGTCTCTTAAGAACCTGGCAACTGCTGGACTTTATAGCCAAAACGTCATTCTACTAGAATCGTGGAACATTGCTATGTCAAGTTCAGGAGTTTACAGTTGGCTGCGCACTCACACGGGACAAAGTGAAATGCTTTAGATAAGGGTAAGTACTTCACTTTGCCACGGGCGCTGGACCCTTAATACAGCGTAGACACACAACCGTTCTCTGTAACACAACACTTAAAATAGTTTTTTAGCATTCGTTTCCTTTACATAAATGGGACAAACATGAATTTCACAAGCAGAAGGACACGAGTCAGAAGATAGATTGTTTAATAATGACAATGACATTATGGTTGAATAAAAGTTTTGATATGGAGTTTACTACTAGCAAACATCGTATACTCATGTGTACATTTGTATGCTGTTCTCATAACTCATTTTATTCTTGGATTATATTCGATGCTGAAATGCTTCAGTAATTTTTGAAATGGCTTTTCCATTTCAATTCCTATTCTGGATAAAAAAAAAAATCAAGGGAATTAAAGCTCTCTCAAAGTATCTGTGTTCTTCTGTCATCTTGTTCCTCGCTTGCAGTCTGAGTAAACATCCAGCAAGATGAAGCAGATGTTAATTTTACAATTTGATCAGAACTCGACCGTGTTCATTAAGCTGGGCTAATAAAATCAGAGGAAACTGGATGTAAACATGAAATTATTTGAACAAAGACAACTGCTGTGAGATTTGTCTCTTTTTATCATTCATCAACTACATTGATCATTACCTATTGTACTTTGTATTTTTTTTTTATTATTATTATTATTATTATTATGTTGTACTATGGCTTAGTCGTTAGCTGCACAGCACTGAGGTCTTGGGTTTGATTACCAACACGGGGAGCTGTTGTCTTCTCCCAGTGGGCCAGATGTATCAAGCTTCAAAATGTGGAGAGTGATAAACAACCAGCCAATCAGCTTCTACAGTACCTGCAATTTTTCAAGCCTAGCCTTTAACATGACAGTTAGGAGCTTCTTGGCTGGCTGTTTAGCACTCTCCATTTTTATCACTTTTTGAAAGGATACATCTGCCCCAGTGTTTGCTTGGGTTTCCTCCTACAATCCAACAGCGATCTGGTAAGTTCTTTTGATCCTGGCATAAAAATGACCCTAGTGTGTATGTCCGTGTGGTGGAGAACAGCATTGGAATGGGACATGAAGGGGACATAAAGTGACTGATGAATATCGTTTTTTGATGTTGGTCAGTGTGTACAGTATGTGCAATATTGCTCTCCTGCGGGAATTGGCAGCATCTATTACATATTTGTCACCTGTCTGTTGTCCAGTATGTATTCAGACACTGTTGGACCAATTTGGAGGAAACCAACATGGGGTAGCTTGATTTGGTCCAGATTAGGTTCATGGCCACTAAGGCCCCCCAATACCAACCCCACTGGAGTCGCGGGGGCCCAAAAAGCGGTCTGGTCACTACACAAAGTGGGTGTCACAACCACCATGGCAGTTACCTTCGCTCCCAGTGCTGTTTCTGACCTGCAGTGCCCTGACGCTATGTCCTCCACCTTGGCGCTCACCTCCGCTCCTGGTTCCGGTCCCGGCCTGCAGTGCTCTGCCGCTCTGTCACCCACCATGGCGCCTGTTCCTTCTCCGGGTGTCAGTTCGGGTCTGCAGTGTTCTGGCGTCCTGGCTCCGGGCGTTGTGTGGTGGGATCCGCCATGATTGCGTCCGCGTCCTCCTAGGCCTCAGGTTGGGAAGTGCCGGCTGCAGCGCCTCCGCGTAGTATTCCTTGCCGGCTGAATAGTGTCGCCCTACAGGCGGCGGCCATCTTGTTGGTTCCTGGAGCCTATGCCTCGCAGCACTTGCCGTGATGTCATCCTCCTGGCCAATCACTTCACAGCTCTACGCATAAATACTGACAAGCCGGGCCAGACCGGCAGTCAGTACAATGTTGTCCTACAGATAGCAGCTCGCTGTGCATCTTCTGACAATTCCTGCAGCTACTCCCAGCTACAGCCTGACTCCCAGTTCTTCATGTGAAGCCGCTTTACCTTCCTACTCTTGCTGGTCATCTACTGCATTCTCCAAGTACTACCACGGAATCTCCATTGCCTCCTATAGGGATTAGTATGGACATTAAGGCTAACACCCCAAAGGTGTGATCCTCTTTCATCACGTCCCGACGGTAATCATCCATGGCCCAGTGTCACTGGTCCTCTGCAGCCACGACCTCACTCAGCAATATCTCCATTCTCATTGGCTTCATCATCTTCAGTTCCTTCATCCTTATCTTCAGTCATATCATCATTGTCTTCAGTTCCTTCATCATTATCTTCAGTCATATCATCATTGTCTTCAGTTCCTTCATCATTATCTTCAGTCATATTATTATTGTATCATCACCATCATTACTGTGTATCAGACGTTTCCATTAAAAGTTTTAACTTTACTCATTGGCCTCATTCTGCTCTGTTGTCCACGCAACAGCCCTACATCAAAGCACCCAGCCTCCGCTACACTCCGGCTGGTGCTTCACCAGATTCATGGAACGTGACAGTGGGTCAAGGAAGCACATGGGGTTTAAGAAATAATATGGGGTCACACCATGAGCATGTGGAGCATCCACTGGACGGATTTGGATGAGAACTTCAGATGACACCAGGCAGCCCCTCCGGGGTCTGTTGGTAGACCTGTTAAGCTTAAAACAAGTGGAGGATAAAGTTCAAGTAATGCTAATTGCATAACCAGACCCGAGCAATGTCGGTACCTCAGCTATGAAGGTATAAAATTACTAACAAATCAAACGCAAAGTATCAATCAATTAAAAAGTCTCTCTATATGTATCACAAATAATTAAAGAGTGCTTAAGTTTGATATAGATGTGCAGCTCCCAAAGAAAGACACTGGTGGTCAAAAATCAAGAAAATAAAACTAATTAAAGAGAGCGCATGTATACCAAATAATATAGATTTATTGTAAAATTATCAATAGTTAAAAATACATTTTTTTTTTTACTTTTAATCTTTTATTTATTTTCCTCGTATACATATAAAAAAAAGGATTGACAGACAAGAACATAAAACATATAACGTGTACTACGAGGTGACAGAAATTACGTGGCGCAGTGCTGCCTCAAATCACAGTTCCCTGAAGTTACACCCTAACTTCACAAAACATACGTACATAACAAGAAATTGGGAACATAGAAAAATGGCGCAAAGGGATACTTGATATTCTTATTTTAGTGGGCTTCTCTCAGGGTTCCAACTGGAGTTATTCTCGTGTTGTTATCGACAACCGGTTACAGGTGAGTGTTCGAGTAAAATAAACCCAAAAAATAAAAAAATATACAATTATATTAAAGACTGATAAACACAAAAGTGTGTGGAGTGTCAATTAATATAAACCATTTTTATGGTAGTGACAAAACGTGGTATAGATGCAATCAGCAGGCGTACCCAGACTCACGTTGTATCGTGGGGGTGGTCCTCTCATCAAGGTTTCTTTGGCACGTCCTGTAGATCCTCAATGTGTTGACGGAAATTGTCCGAATTTGTGCTCAAAAGAAATTAAAAAGTGTCTTAGTTCCACTATAATCTCCACATATCACAAAGAGTGCGTGGGGTCGCTGTACAGGGGTATTAGACCAAAGGCAGCGTACCTCACTTACGTGATAAAAAGAAGAAAAACACGCATAAAGGTTTCTTTAAGGTTTGCAGAAAAGCGGGCGTACCCCTACTCACGGTGCATTTAGATGATATAAAGCTCATAAAGGTTTCTTTATGTGGAGTCTTCCTTAGTGTGGACAATCCTGTGGTTTAAGGGATTTGGGGTGCCTCAAATTTAAGGAATTCGGTATCACCCGGATTTTTCATGTGTACATAAAAAAAGGAGGAGAAAAAGAGGAGGTGATGTCTACGACCCTTTCTTCTCTCCCAAAAAGGTTTCACACCTTATAATCAGGAAGGTGTGGTGAATAGAAGGTGTGGGCTGTGATTTAAAGTGCGTACCTTACTTACGTAAGGAAGTGGTGGGGGAACACATATCAGGGTATCTTTACTTTATTTCATGGGTGGTAACAAATGTAGGCGTACCCCTACTCACGGTGTAACTGTAGAGTACAAAACCTATCAAGGTTTCTTTTTCACGGTTCTCTCCGGACAAAGTGGGTTCAGTAAATGTATATATCACCCTGGATCTTCCCCGGTGTAGATTTCATAAAATAAAGGGAAAATATTTTCCAAGGTATAATTTGGTGTATACGAAAAACTTGGATATATTTTCCTAAAACCAGAATAGGGAGATGGTGCGTACCCTACTCACCCCTTTAGGTGGGGAAAACACGCCCGTAGCGGTTTCTTTTAGTCCACTCCTTATGTGGAACCAGAAAATGGAGCCCAGAAGTCAATATAAAAAAGTATCACAAAGCTTTTAATCCAAAAAACATTTTCCTTACAAGTCCCGTAAAAAATGGATTGTGAGAGACGACCTCACACAAAATCCACTTCAAAGTATTTTACAAAAATTTCAGCAATAAAAAACAAGATGAATAAAAAATATATAAAAACAATACATACATCCGCAGGAAAAAAGAGAGATGGCTGTTCACTCTTAGCTGGCACAATCTACGCGTTTCGGTCCCTGTGACCTTTATCAAGATGTGTCAGACAAGAGTGAGCAGCTTCTATTTAAGTAATGAACAGCCAATGGGGTGGAAGCAGGAAGTGACATTGCGTTTTTTTGCTCCACTGTTCCTCACCCACCAAAATCATACAATAACTTCATATAACATAGATAAGTTGAAGGCTATTAATATCCTTAAACTATAAGTCCAAAATTTATGATGTATAAATCCATGAACAGTATAAAACAATATAGGCTCTCTCCCGTTGCCATGGAGATCACCATCAACATCCGGTTCCAGCGGGGCTGGGGAATCATGTCCTTAGGGATACTGGCATTCGGGGGAGTTGAAATGAAAGCTGAAGTTGCCGTTTCCAGTGTATATCCTGCCGGTACTTTTACCTCTTCATGCTTTCTTTCTGATCGTCTAAATCAGCTATCTCCGCTACCCGGAAGTAGCGGTGAGCCGCATACAGCCAGAGGAAGTGCTGTCTGCTTGGTTGTCAGTGGAACGCATGACGCGTATCCTCCGGTGAGCGTCATAATAGTAGGAGGGAGCGTGGTACGTCTGGTCTGTACCCCACGCTAATTTCCCTGCTATCCTGTAATAGGTTGCTTACAAAGTCCAGCCTCCGGAGTTGATTACAGATCTCCATAGCAACGCGGTGTTTCGCCACACAGGGGGGGAAATCCATAACAAAAACAAGAGAAACAGAGTTATAAAAGACATCCTTAAATGTGTACAAATATAAAAGTACAAATATAAAAGTACATAGAACGGCAGGTATTACTTCCCACATATCTATTTTATTGTTTTTATGGTTTTAAAGTAATCTAGAGAAAAAAAATATAAATAGAATTCAAAAGACCGTGATGTATACAGGGATTAGTATATTATTTCACATGTCCTTTTAGATTTATCAGATTAGCCATTTTATTTTTATAATTCAAATATAAGAGAAAGAGCCATTATGATATTATAACGTAAGGGGAGGTGTACACATCGTTTTATATCTCACTCTCCTCTTTTAAAACACAATATCAGAAGGATCATAGATAATGGGTTTTAATGTATCAGGCTGCGATCGCAGTAATCCGCAGTCTAGATTGATAATGTCAGCATCAGGTCACATCAGTGGTCTGGTGTTCCTTTGAGAAGGAACCCTTTGTGTCTTATGGTGTATGAGAAGTTGAATACATCTTCTCGCATTCATCCCTCTTTCCATTGAAATCCGAAGTTTAAACGGAGCACCAGTGCTGAACTACATACGGCAGACCGCGATCGCAATAATCCGCAGACTGGAGTAACGTGGTCAGCATCAACTCCTCAGGTCAATTCTTACAACAGGGTTATATGTGTGCCCAGTGGACTCAACTGTCCCTATAGGAACCACTTCAGTTCAAAATCACTGTTGAGTCCACTGGGCAGCAAGGTCTTACAATTGAATATTAAATTCATTTCTGCCCTTGCTAGGGCTGTGGAACAGTCGGGTTGTCTGGCGGTACCTTTTATATTTTTTAAACCTCCAAACTCCACTATCTCTTTTGTGGAACACTGATGGGTAGTTTTGAAGTGTGTAGACAACGCATGTGTCTCAAGGCCCTTCCTGATGTTTCTTAAGTGCTCGCTAATGCGTACTTTTAATGGTCTTGATGTACGACCGATATAATATTTGTCACAACTGCACTTGATCATGTATATAATATTTTTGGAATTGCACGTAATGAAGTCGTGGATTTTGATTTTATATCCATTAATTGTGTATTCTTCTATTTTGTTCTTACCAAGACTTTTGATATTAATACAGCCCTGACACCCACCACATCTGTAAAATCCCTTCGATTTTATACCTGGTTTAGAAACGTTAGATATAAAGTTACTGCTAACTAAGTTGGTCTTCAAGTTAGGTGCCCGTCTATAAATATGTTTTGGGCGGTCAGGGACTATTTTTCCTAATATGGGGTCCTTTCTAATGATATTCCAATGTTTGTTAAACACACGTTCAATTTTTTTGTGTTCATCTGTGTAGGTGGTTATAAAGGCAAATGCATATTCATTGTTTTTCTCCTCTTTTGGTTTTCCCTGAGGTGGGACAGATCTTTCGATTTCCTGATTTTGTTTAGCCTGTTCTAGACCCTTCACTACAATATTTTCCCTGTACCCACACGCTATGAATTTTTCTTTCATCTCTGCTGCCTGTGTGTCAAAAACTGCATTTTCAAGACAGTTCCTTCTTAGTCTTTTAAACTGTCCTGTTGGCACTGAATTTAACCAATGGTCGTGATGACAGCTCGAGAAGGGAATATAAGACCCTGAATCTGTAGGTTTGATATAATTTTTAAACTTGAGGGTTCCCTCCTCGACATAAACTGTTATATCCAAAAAGTTCACTTGGACAGGTTGTATGTCAAAAGTGAGGACAATATTCTTGTTGTTATTATTTAGGTGGGAACAGAAAGCATTAAGAGTATCTCTATTGCCCCTCCACACAAAAAAGATGTCGTCTATATATCGCATGTAGGACACCAGACTCGCCCCGAACTGGTTGGGAGCCCAGATGGTATCGAGCTCCCATGCGCCCATAAAAATGTTCGCATAGCTCGGGGCGAATCTGGTGCCCATTGCGGTTCCTGTCTGTTGTACATAGAAGGCTTCATTAAACAAGAAATAGTTATTACGTAGTATAAACTGTATACCCTCTACAATGAAGCTCTGAAGAGGTACCGATTTCTCAGACTCTCTCAGAAATCTCCTAATGCTCTCTACACCATCATCATGATTGATGATGGTGTAGAGAGAACTAACATCAGCCGTTATCATGAGGTCACCCTCCTCCCATTCGATGTTAGAAATCCCCCTCAAAAAGTCCCCGGTGTCTTTGAGATGAGACCTATTGAGAAGGACCAGGGGTTGGAGGTGGTGGTCAATGAGCATGGATAAATTCGCCGTTAGGGAATTCACCCCTGATATGATTGGTCGTCCCGGAGGATCGACCAATTTCTTGTGTACTTTTGGTAGGATATACAGTACCGGGGTGGATGGTTTATCATTTATCAAGAATTGGGCCTCTCCCTTATTTATAACCCCGTTGGTTAAAGCTGTGTCGATGAGCGCCTTCAAGTTTCGGAGAGTGGAGGTGGTGGGGTCGCCTTTTAGTTTTTTATATGTATGGGTATCCCCTAATTGGCGCATGACCTCTTTTTGATAGTCCATGATATTTAAAACCACCACCCCCCCCCCCTTATCGGCTGGCTTTATAATAATTTCCCTGTTTTCTTTAAGTGAGTTAATGGCCTCTTTTTCCTTTCTTGACAGGTTGGAGTTTAATTTGTTAATATCTATTGTTTTTGCTTCTTCCATTACTAGAGTAGCAAAAGTTTCGAGGAAAGGGCCCTTGTGATGTTGGGGATAGAACACGGATTTGGGTTTAAAACCCGTGTTCAGATCTTCTATTGTATCTGTGGTATCTTCTTTATAGAAGAATCTCTTTAGTGTGAGTTTTCGAACGAACCTCTGAATGTCAATATATAAATCGAACATATTTATATGGTTCGTGGGGGCATATTTCAAGCCCCGCTGGAGAACGCTTGTTTCGTCTACAGATAGAATGTGTGAACTTAAATTGAAAATTTTGGTTTTTAATGGTTCTGAGTTAGGATGTACCACCTCATTTAGGGTAATTTTCTTTTTTTTGGTTCTAGTTTTCCCTTTTTTCGGGGGTTTCTTTATCCCTCCTCGAGTACCTCTATAGGGTTTCTTTATCTGTTCCCTGAGTCCAACCGGTCTCTCGCTAAAAAAGGCGATGGAGAATTCCTGTACTTTTCAGGAGTTTCAAAATCATAGCTTTCCAAAGGAGAAAATCTATTATTTAAGCTGGTTTCTCTATGGGGAGAAGACCGTATTACAGGTTTGAATTTTTGAGACCTAGTGGGGATCCTCCATTCAGGTGTTATTTGATTCCTATATTGTCTGATATTGTATTTCGGGGAGTAATTGCGGCCGAAGTTACGGTGTTTGTACTCTTGTCGGGGAGAGAGATCCCTCCTATTATTATAGTTTTGATAGTTTTTCCTGAAGGGAACACGTTTGGGAGATCTGAACCTGTATTGATGGTCTCTATCTCTATCAGGTCTATCATTATCTCTCCTATATTCCCTTTTTTTGGGGACAAATTTTCTTTCTGGTTTTGAGTTTTGGGGGGCCCTATTCATTCTATGTGTTGGTTGGGGCTCTTGTTCCATTTCAGGGGTCAAGAGTGCCAATTCTCTATCTCTTCTAAATTTTTTTACTTTCCTCTGTATGAGGACTCTTTCCAGTTTTTTGACGTTGAATTCTATGGAATTTTCCATTTCTTTAAAACCATCGTTCTTTGAATAGGGCTGTGCTAGAGACTTATACAATTTGATATCATTTTCTAACTTAATTAAATCTCTCTTCCTTTCCTGGATGATTAATTCCATAAGTTTGGTGGAGCAGTTGTTTATTATTGACTCCCACTCTTGTTTAAAACCTTCATTTGCTGAAGAGAAAGTGGAGTTTTTGGTAATTTTGAGGCCCTTGGGGATCAGTTTGTGTGTTACATACTTTTCCAAAGTTACCACCTCCCACCATATTTTACTTTCTTTCAAAAGAAGGGTTTCTAGTTTCGACATAATCCCTTCTAGGTCTTCGTCTATGAGTTCTGCATCGTCAGTGCTATCTAGAAAGACTTTATCAAGATGGGATATTCTTTTTTCTCTAAAGGAAAACATGATTGGTTGTTGCTGCCTCGTTTTATTTCTATCTGGGTGGGAATATACAATGTGTACTACGAGGTGACAGAAATTACGTGGCGCAGTGCTGCCTCAAATCACAGTTCCCTGAAGTTACACCCTAACTTCACAAAACATACGTACATAACAAGAAATTGGGAACATAGAAAAATGGCGCAAAGGGATACTTGATATTCTTATTTTAGTGGGCTTCTCTCAGGGTTCCAACTGGAGTTATTCTCGTGTTGTTATCGACAACCGGTTACAGGTGAGTGTTCGAGTAAAATAAACCCAAAAAATAAAAAAATATACAATTATATTAAAGACTGATAAACACAAAAGTGTGTGGAGTGTCAATTAATATAAACCATTTTTATGGTAGTGACAAAACGTGGTATAGATGCAATCAGCAGGCGTACCCAGACTCACGTTGTATCGTGGGGGTGGTCCTCTCATCAAGGTTTCTTTGGCACGTCCTGTAGATCCTCAATGTGTTGACGGAAATTGTCCGAATTTGTGCTCAAAAGAAATTAAAAAGTGTCTTAGTTCCACTATAATCTCCACATATCACAAAGAGTGCGTGGGGTCGCTGTACAGGGGTATTAGACCAAAGGCAGCGTACCTCACTTACGTGATAAAAAGAAGAAAAACACGCATAAAGGTTTCTTTAAGGTTTGCAGAAAAGCGGGCGTACCCCTACTCACGGTGCATTTAGATGATATAAAGCTCATAAAGGTTTCTTTATGTGGAGTCTTCCTTAGTGTGGACAATCCTGTGGTTTAAGGGATTTGGGGTGCCTCAAATTTAAGGAATTCGGTATCACCCGGATTTTTCATGTGTACATAAAAAAAGGAGGAGAAAAAGAGGAGGTGATGTCTACGACCCTTTCTTCTCTCCCAAAAAGGTTTCACACCTTATAATCAGGAAGGTGTGGTGAATAGAAGGTGTGGGCTGTGATTTAAAGTGCGTACCTTACTTACGTAAGGAAGTGGTGGGGGAACACATATCAGGGTATCTTTACTTTATTTCATGGGTGGTAACAAATGTAGGCGTACCCCTACTCACGGTGTAACTGTAGAGTACAAAACCTATCAAGGTTTCTTTTTCACGGTTCTCTCCGGACAAAGTGGGTTCAGTAAATGTATATATCACCCTGGATCTTCCCCGGTGTAGATTTCATAAAATAAAGGGAAAATATTTTCCAAGGTATAATTTGGTGTATACGAAAAACTTGGATATATTTTCCTAAAACCAGAATAGGGAGATGGTGCGTACCCTACTCACCCCTTTAGGTGGGGAAAACACGCCCGTAGCGGTTTCTTTTAGTCCACTCCTTATGTGGAACCAGAAAATGGAGCCCAGAAGTCAATATAAAAAAGTATCACAAAGCTTTTAATCCAAAAAACATTTTCCTTACAAGTCCCGTAAAAAATGGATTGTGAGAGCCGACCTCACACAAAATCCACTTCAAAGTATTTTACAAAAATTTCAGCAATAAAAAACAAGATGAATAAAAAATATATAAAAACAATACATACATCCGCAGGAAAAAAGAGAGATGGCTGTTCACTCTTAGCTAGCACAATCTACGCGTTTCGGTCCCTGTGACCTTTATCAAGATGTGTCAGACAAGAGTGAGCAGCTTCTATTTAAGTAATGAACAGCCAATGGGGTGGAAGCAGGAAGTGACATTGCGTTTTTTGCTCCACTGTTCCTCACCCACCAAAATCATACAATAACTTCATATAACATAGATAAGTTGAAGGCTATTAATATCCTTAAACTATAAGTCCAAAATTTATGATGTATAAATCCATGAACAGTATAAAACAATATAGGCTCTCTCCCGTTGCCATGGAGATCACCAACAACATCCGGTTCCAGCGGGGCTGGGGAATCATGTCCTTAGGGATACTGGCATTCGGGGGAGTTGAAATGAAAGCTGAAGTTGCCGTTTCCAGTGTATATCCTGCCGGTACTTTTACCTCTTCATGCTTTCTTTCTGATCGTCTAAATCAGCTATCTCCGCTACCCGGAAGTAGCGGTGAGCCGCATACAGCCAGAGGAAGTGCTGTCTGCTTGGTTGTCAGTGGAACGCATGACGCGTATCCTCCGGTGAGCGTCATAATAGTAGGAGGGAGCGTGGTACGTCTGGTCTGTACCCCACGCTAATTTCCCTGCTATCCTGTAATAGGTTGCTTACAAAGTCCAGCCTCCGGAGTTGATTACAGATCTCCATAGCAACGCGGTGTTTCGCCACACAGGGGGGGAAATCCATAACAAAAACAAGAGAAACAGAGTTATAAAAGACATCCTTAAATGTGTACAAATATAAAAGTACAAATATAAAAGTACATAGAACGGCAGGTATTACTTCCCACATATCTATTTTATTGTTTTTATGGTTTTAAAGTAATCTAGAGAAAAAAAATATAAATAGAATTCAAAAGACCGTGATGTATACAGGGATTAGTATATTATTTCACATGTCCTTTTAGATTTATCAGATTAGCCATTTTATTTTTATAATTCAAATATAAGAGAAAGAGCCATTATGATATTATAACGTAAGGGGAGGTGTACACATCGTTTTATATCTCACTCTCCTCTTTTAAAACACAATATCAGAAGGATCATAGATAATGGGTTTTAATGTATCAGGCTGCGATCGCAGTAATCCGCAGTCTAGATTGATAATGTCAGCATCAGGTCACATCAGTGGTCTGGTGTTCCTTTGAGAAGGAACCCTTTGTGTCTTATGGTGTATGAGAAGTTGAATACATCTTCTCGCATTCATCCCTCTTTCCATTGAAATCCGAAGTTTAAACGGAGCACCAGTGCTGAACTACATACGGCAGACCGCGATCGCAATAATCCGCAGACTGGAGTAACGTGGTCAGCATCAACTCCTCAGGTCAATTCTTACAACAGGGTTATATGTGTGCCCAGTGGACTCAACTGTCCCTATAGGAACCACTTCAGTTCAAAATCACTGTTGAGTCCACTGGGCAGCAAGGTCTTACAATTGAATATTAAATTCATTTCTGCCCTTGCTAGGGCCTCAGGGAAAACCAAAAGAGGAGAAAAACAATGAATATGCATTTGCCTTTATAACCACCTACACAGATGAACACAAAAAAATTGAACGTGTGTTTAACAAACATTGGAATATCATTAGAAAGGACCCCATATTAGGAAAAATAGTCCCTGACCGCCCAAAACATATTTATAGACGGGCACCTAACTTGAAGACCAACTTAGTTAGCAGTAACTTTATATCTAACGTTTCTAAACCAGGTATAAAATCGAAGGGATTTTACAGATGTGGTGGGTGTCAGGGCTGTATTAATATCAAAAGTCTTGGTAAGAACAAAATAGAAGAATACACAATTAATGGATATAAAATCAAAATCCACGACTTCATTACGTGCAATTCCAAAAATATTATATACATGATCAAGTGCAGTTGTGACAAATATTATATCGGTCGTACATCAAGACCATTAAAAGTACGCATTAGCGAGCACTTAAGAAACATCAGGAAGGGCCTTGAGACACATGCGTTGTCTACACACTTCAAAACTACCCATCAGTGTTCCACAAAAGAGATAGTGGAGTTTGGAGGTTTAAAAAATATAAAAGGTACCGCCAGACAACCCGACTGTTCCACAGCCCTAGCAAGGGCAGAAATGAATTTAATATTCAATTGTAAGACCTTGCTGCCCAGTGGACTCAACAGTGATTTTGAACTGAAGTGGTTCCTATAGGGACAGTTGAGTCCACTGGGCACACATATAACCCTGTTGTAAGAATTGACCTGAGGAGTTGATGCTAACCACGTTACTCCAGTCTGCGGATTATTGCGATCGCGGTCTGCCGTATGTAGTTCAGCACTGGTGCTCCGTTTAAACTTCGGATTTCAATGGAAAGAGGGATGAATGCGAGAAGATGTATTCAACTTCTA